>NW_027672735.1:0-53000 GCF_964194105.1 Spermophilus citellus | reverse complement strand
TATGGTTTGTTTCCTATTGATGGAGCCCTAAGCAGAGACTGGCGCAAATCACTTTCATGGAAAGGGGTTGCCATCTTCCAAAAAACTACGAGTTTCCTGAAATCTCAGCACACATTTTTTCACCCAATCTTGATGACACTTTCAGGTAATGATCAGTACCCCAATCCCACTTGGCCCACCAAATTTCGTTATTCTAGGTTAAACCGTTCGTTGGCAGTAACAGTTTTAATTTTTAGGTTTCACTCTGTTTTCTCTATATGGATACATGTAGTTGAAACTCTAAATCAAACACGGTTTGTGCTAGCTCTTTGAAACTTTACACAATAAAGTAGCTCCAAGTTCTATCTCTATGGTTTGTTTCCTATTGATGTAGCCCTAAGCAGAGACTGGCACAAATCACTTTCATGGAAAGGGGTTGCCAATCTTCCAAAAAACTGCGAGTTTCCTGAAATCTCAGCACACATTTTTTCACCCAATCTTGATGACACTTTCAGGTAATGATCAGTACCCCAATCCCACTTGGCTCACTAAATTTCGTTCTTCTAGGTTAAACCGTTCATTGGCAGTAACAGTTTTAATTTTTAGGTTTCACTCTGTTTTCTCCTATATGGATACATGTATTTGGAACTCTAAATCAAACACGGTTTGTGCTAGCTCTTTGAAACTTGACACAATAAAGTAGCTCCATGTTCTATCTCTATGGTTTGTTTCCTATTGATGTAGCCCTAAGCAGAGACTGGCGCAAATCACTTTCATGGAAAGGGGTTGCCAGGCTTCCAAAAAACTACGAGTTTCCTGAAATCTCAGCACACATTTTTTCACTCAATCTTGATGACACTTTCAGGTAATGATCAGTACAACAAATCCCACTAGGGTCACCAAGTTTCTTTATTTTAGGTTAAACCGTTCTTTGGCGCTAACAGTTTTAATTTTTAGGTTTCACTCTCTTTTCTCCTATATGGATACATGTAGTTGGAACTCTAAATCAAACACGGTTTGTGCTAGCTCTTTGAAACTTGACACAATAAATTAGCTCCAAGTTCTATCTCTATGGTTTGTTTCCTATTGATGTAGCCCTAAGCAGAGACTGGCGCAAATCACTTTCATGGAAAGGGGTTGCCATCTTCCAAAAAACTCCTAGTTTCCTGAAATCTCAGCACACATTTTTTCAACCAATCTTGATGACACTTTCAGGTAATGATCAGTACCCCAATCCCACTTGGCTCACCAAATTTCGTTCTTCTAGTTTAAACCGTTCGTTGGCAGTAACAGGTTTAATTTTTAGGTTTCACTCTGTTTTCTCCTATATGGATACATGTAGTTGGAACTCTAAATCAAACACGGTTTGTGCTAGCTCTTTGAAACTTGACACAATAAAGTAGCTCCAAGTTCTATCTCTATGGTTTGTTTCCTATTGATGGAGCCCTAAGCAGAGACTGGCGCAAATCACTTTCATGGAAAGGGGTTGCCATCTTCCAAAAAACTACGTGTTTCCTGAAATCTCAGCACACATTTTTTCACCCAATCTTGACGACACTTTCAGGTAATGATCAGTACCCCAATCCCACTTGGCTCACCAAATTTCGTTCTTCTAGGTTAAACCGTTCGTTGGCAGTAACAGTTTTAATTTTTAGGTTTCACTCTGTTTTCTCCTATATGGATACATGTAGTTGGAACTCTAAATCAAACACGGTTTGTGCTAGCTCTTTGAAACTTGACACAATAAAGTAGCTCCAAGTTCTGTCTCTATGGTTTGTTTCCTATTGATGTAGCCCTAAGCAGAGACTGGCGCAAATCACTTTCATGGAAAGGGGTTGCCAATCTTCCAAAAAACTGCGAGTTTCCTGAAATCTCAGCACACATTTTTTCACCCAATATTGATGACACTTTCAGGTAATGATCAGTACCCCAATCCCTCTTGGCTCACCAAATTTCGTTCTTCTAGGTTAAACCATTCGTTGGCAGTAACAGTTTGAATTTTTAGGTTTCACTCTGTTTTCTCCTATATGGATACATGTAGTTGGAACTCTAAATCAAACACGGTTTGTGCCAGCTCTTTGAAACTTGACACAATAAAGTAGCTCCAAGTTCTATCTCTATGGTTTGTTTCCTATTGATGTAGCCCTAAGCAGAGACTGGCGCAAATCACTTTCATGGAAAGGGGTTGCCAATCTTCCAAAAAACTGCGAGTTTCCTGAAATCTCAGCACACATTTTTTCACATAATCTTGATGACACTTTCAGGTAATGATCAGTACCCCAATCCCACTTGGCTCACCAAATTTCGTTCTTCTAGGTTATACCGTTCATTGGCAGTAACAGTTTTAATTTTTAGGTTTCACTCTGTTTTCTCCTATATGGATACATGTAGTTGGAACTCTAAATCAAACACGGTTTGTGCCAGCTCTTTGAAACTTGACACAATAAAGTAGCTCCAAGTTCTATCTCTATGGTTTGTTTCCTATTGATGTAGCCCTAAGCAGAGACTGGCGCAAATCACTTTCATGGAAAGGGGTTGCCAATCTTCCAAAAAACTGCGAGTTTCCTGAAATCTCAGCACACATTTTTTCACCCATTCTTGATGACACTTTCAGGTAATGATCAGTACCCCAATCCCACTTGGCTCACCAAATTTCGTTCTTCTAGGTTAAACCGTTCGTTGGCAGTAACAGTTTTAATTTTTAGGTTTCACTCTGTTTTCTCCTATATGGATACATGTAGTTGGAACTCTACATCAAACACGGTTTGTGCTAGCTCTTTGAAACTTGACACAATAAAGTAGCTCCAAGTTCTATCTCTATGGTTTGTTTCCTATTGATGTAGCCCTAAGCAGAGACTGGCGCAAATCACTTTCATGGAAAGGGGTTGCCAATCTTCCAAAAAACTCCTAGTTTCCTGAAATCTCAGCACACATTTTTTCAACCAATCTTGATGACACTTTCAGGTAATGATCAGCACCCCAATCCCACTTGGCTCACCAAATTTCGTTCTTCTGGGTTAAACAGTTCGTTGGCAGTAACAGTTTTAATTTTTAGGTTTCACTCTGTTTTCTCCTATATGGATACATGTAGTTGGAACTCTAAATCAAACACGGTTTGTGCTAGCTCTTTGAAACTTGACACAATAAAGTAGCTCCAAGTTCTATCTCTATGGTTTGTTTCCTATTGATGTAGCCCTAAGCAGAGACTGGCGCAAATCACTTTCATGGAAAGGGGTTGCCAATCTTCCAAAAAACTGCGAGTTTCCTGAAATCTCCGCACACATTTTTTCACCCAATCTGGATGACACTTTCAGGTAATGATCAGTACCCCAATCCCACTTGGCTCACCAAATTTCGTTCTTCTAGGTTAAACCGTTCGTTGGCAGTAACAGTTTTAATTTTTAGGTTTCACTCTGTTTTCTCCTATATGGATACATGTAGTTGGAACTCTAAATCAAACACGGTTTGTGCTAGCTCTTTGAAACTTGACACAATAAAGTAGCTCCAAGTTCTATCTATCTCTATGGTTTGTTTCCTATTGATGTATCCCTAAGCAGAGACGGGCGCAAATCACTTTCATTTAAAGGGGTTGCCAAGCTTCCAAAAAACTACGAGTTTCCTGAAATCTCAGCACACATTTTTTCACCCAATCTTGATGACACTTTCAGGTAATGATCAGTACACCAATCCCACTTGGCTCACCAAATTTCGTTCTTCTAGGTTAAACCGTTCGTTGGCAGTAACACTTTTAACTTTTAGGTTTCACTCAATTTTCTCCTATATGAATACATGTAGTTGGAACTCTAAATCCAACATGGTTTGTGCTAGCTCTTTGAAACTTGACACAATAAAGTAGCTCCAAGTTCTATCTCTATGGTTTGTTTCCTATTGATGTAGCCCTAAGAAGAGACTGGCGCAAATCACTTTCATGGAAAGGGGTTGCCAATCTTCCAAAAAACTAAAAGTTTCCTGAAATCTCAGCACACATTTTTTTCACCCAATCTTGATGACACTTTCAGGTAATGATCAGAACCCCAATCCCACTTGGCTCACCAAATTTCGTTCTTCTAGGTTAAACAGTTCGTTGGCAGTAACAGTTTTAATTTTTAGGTTTCACTCTGTTTTCTCCTATATGGATACATGTAGTTGGAACTCTAAATCAAACACGGTTTGTGCTAGCTCTTTGAAACTTGACACAATAAAGTAGCTCCAAGTTCTATCTCTATGGTTTGTTTCCTATTGATGTAGCCCTAAGCAGAGACAGGCGCAAATCACTTTCATGGAAAGGGGTTGACAATCTTCCAAAATACTGCGAGTTTCCTGAAATCTCAGCACACATTTTTTCACCCAATCTTGATGACACTTTCAGGTAATGATCAGTACCACAATCCCACTTGGCTCACCAAATTTCGTTCTTCTAGGTTAAACCATTCGTTGGCAGTAACAGTTTTAATTTTTATGTTTCACTCTGTTTTCTCCTCTATGGATACATGTAGTTGGAACTCTAAATCAAACACGGTTTTTGCTAGCTCTTTGAAACTTGACACAATAAAGTAGCTCCAAGTTCTATCTCTATGGTTTGTTTCCTATTGATGTAGCCCTAAGGAGAGACTGGCGCAAATCACTTTCATGGAAAGGGGTTGCCAATCTTCCAAAAAACTGCGAGTTTCCTGAAACCTCAGCACACATTTTTTCACATAATCTTGATGACACTTTCAGGTAATGATCAGTACCCCAATCCCACTTGGCTCACCAAATTTCGTTATTCTAGGTTAAACCGTTCGTTGGCAGTAACAGTTTTAATTTTTAGGTTTCACTCTGTTTTCTCCTATATGGATACATGTAGTTGGAACTCTAAATCAAACACGGTTTGTGCTAGCTCTTTGAAACTTGACACAATAAAGTAGCTCCAAGTTCTATCTCTATGGTTTGTTTCCTATTGATGTAGCCCTAAGCAGAGACTGGCGCAAATCACTTTCATGGAAAGGGGTTGCCAATCTTCCAAAAAACTGCGAGTTTCCTGAAACCTCAGCACACATTTTTTCACATAATCTTGATGACACTTTCAGGTAATGATCAGTACCCCAATCCCACTTGGCTCACCAAATTTCGTTCTTCTAGGTTAAACCGTTCGTTGGCAGTAACAGTTTTAATTTTTAGGTTTCACTCTGTTTTCTCCTATATGGATACATGTAGTTGGAACTCTAAATCAAACACGGTTTGTGCTAGCTCTTTGAAACTTGACACAATAAAGTAGCTCTAAGTTCTATCTCTATGGTTTGTTTCCTATTGATGTAGCCCTAAGCAGAGACTGGCGCAAATCACTTTCATAAAAAGGGGTTGCCAAGCTTCCAAAAAACTACGAGTTTCCTGAAATCTCAGCACACATTTTTTCAACCAATCTTGATGACACTTTCAGGTAATGATCAGCACCCCAATCCCACTTGGCTCACCAAATTTCGTTCTTCTAGGTTAAACAGTTCGTTGGCAGTAACAGTTTTAATTTTTAGGTTTCACTCTGTTTTCTCCTATATGGATACATGTAGTTGGAACTCTAAATCATACACGGTTTGTGCTAGCTCTTTGAAACTTGACACAATAAAGTAGCTCCAAGTTCTATCTCTATGGTTTGTTTCCTATTGATGTAGCCCTAAGCAGAGACTGGCGCAAATCACTTTCATGGAAAGGGGTTGCCAATCTTCCAAAAAACTACGAGTTTCCTGAAATCTCAGCACACATTTTTTCACCCAAACTTGATGACACTTTCAGGTAATGATCAGTACCCCAATCCCACTTGGCTCACCAAATTTCGTTCTTCTAGGTTAAACCATTCGTTGGCAGTAACAGTTTTAATTTTTAGGTTTCACTCTGTTTTCTCCTATATGGACACATGTAGTTGGAACTCTAAATCAAACACGGTTTGTGCTAGCTCTTTGAAACTTGACACAATAAAGTAGCTCCAAGTTCTATCTCTATGGTTTGTTTCCTATTGATGTAGCCCTAAGCAGAGACTGGCGCAAATCACTTTCATGGAAAGGGGTTGCCAATCTTCCAAAAAACTGCGAGTTTCCTGAAATCTCAGCACACATTTTTTCACCCAATCTTGATGACACTTTCAGGTAATGATCAGTACCCCAATCCCACTTGGCTCACCAAATTTCGTTCTTCTAGGTTAAACCGTTCGTTGGCAGTAACAGTTTTAATTTTTAGGTTTCACTCTGTTTTCCCCTATATGGATACATGTAGTTGGAACTCTAAATCAAACACGGTTTGTGCTAGCTCTTTGAAACTTGACACAATAAAGTAGCTCCAATTCTATCTCTATGGTTTGTTTCCTATTGATGTAGCCCTAAGCAGAGACTTGCGCAAATAACTTTCATGGAAAGGGGTTGCCAATCTTCCAAAAAACTACGAGTTTCCTGAAATCTCAGCACACATTTTTTCACCCAATCTTGATGACACTTTCAGGTAATGATCAGTACCCCAATCCCACTTGGCTCACTAAATTTCGTTCTTCTAGGTTAAACCGTTCGTTGGCAGTAACAGTTTTAATTTTTAGGTTTCACTCTGTTTTCTCCTATATGGATACATGTAGTTGGAACTCTAAATCAAACACGGTTTTTGCTAGCTCTTTGAAACTTGACACAATAACGTAGCTCCATGTTCTATCTCTATGGGTTGTGTCCTATTCATGTAGCCCTAAGCAGAGACTGGCGCAAATCACTTTCATGGAAAGGGGTTGCCAGGCTTCCAAAAAACTACGAGTTTCCTGAAATCTCAGCACACATTTTTTCACTCAATCTTGATGACACTTTCAGGTAATGATCAGTACAACAAATCCCACTAGGGTCACCAAGTTTCTTTATTTTAGGTTAAACCGTTCTTTGGCGCTAACAGTTTTAATTTTTAGGTTTCACTCTCTTTTCTCCTATATGGATACATGTAGTTGGAACTCTAAATCAAACACGGTTTGTGCCTGCTCTTTGAAACTTGACACAATAAAGTAGCTCCATGTTCTATCTCTATGGTTTGTTTCCTATTGATGTAGCCCTAAGCAGAGACTGGTGCAAATCACTTTCATGGAAAGGGGTTGCCATCTTCCAAAAAACTACGAGTTTCCTGAAATCTCAGCACACATATTTTCACCCAATCTTGATGACACTTTCAGGTAATGATCAGTACCCCTATCCCACTTGGCTCACCAAATTTCGTTCTTCTAGGTTAAACCGTTCGTTGGCAGTAACAGGTTTAATTTTTAGGTTTCACTCTGTTTTCTCCTATATGGATACATGTAGTTGGAACTCTAAATCAAACACGGTTTGTGCTAGCTCTTTGAAACTTGACACAATAAAGTAGCTCCAAGTTCTATCTCTATGGTTTGTTTCCTATTGATGGAGTCCTAAGCAGAGACTGGCGCAAATCACTTTCATGGAAAGGGGTTGCCATCTTCCAAAAAACTACGAGTTTCCTGTTATCTCAGCACACATTTTTTCACCCAATCTTGATGACACTTTCAGGTAATGATCAGTACCACAATCCCACTTGGCTCACCAAATTTCGTTATTCTAGGTTAAACCGTTCGTTGGCAGTAACAGTTTTAATTTTTAGGTTTCACTCTGTTTTCTCTATATGGATACATGTACTTGAAACTCTAAATCAAACACGGTTTGTGCTAGCTCTTTGAAACTTGACACAATAAAGTAGCTCCAAGTTCTATCTCTATGGTTTGTTTCCTATTGATGTAGCCCTAAGCAGAGACTGGCACAAATCACTTTCATGGAAAGGGGTTGCCAATCTTCCAAAAAACTACGAGTTTCCTGAAATCTCAGCACACATTTTTTCACCCAATCTTGATGACACTTTCAGGTAATGATCAGTACCCCAATCCCACTTGGCTCACTAAATTTCGTTCTTCTAGGTTAAACCGTTCATTGGCAGTAACAGTTTTAATTTTTAGGTTTCACTCTCTTTTCTCCTATATGGATACATGTAGTTGGAACTCTAAATCAAACACGGTTTGTGCTAGCTCTTTGAAACTTGACACAATAAAGTAGCTCCATGTTCTATCTCTATGGTTTGTTTCCTATTGATGTAGCCCTAAGCAGAGACTGGCGCAAATCACTTTCATGGAAAGGGGTTGCCAATCTTCCAAAAAACTGCGAGTTTCCTGAAATCTCAGCACACATTTTTTCACTCAATCTTGATGACACTTTCAGGTAATGATTAGTACAACAAATCCCACTAGGGTCACCAAGTTTCTTTATTTTAGGTTAAACCGTTCTTTGGCGCTAACAGTTTTAATTTTTAGGTTTCACTCTCTTTTCTCCTATATGGATACATGTAGTTGGAACTCTAAATCAAACACGGTTTGTGCCAGCTCTTTGAAACTTGACACAATAAATTAGCTCCAAGTTCTATCTCTATGGTTTGTTTCCTATTGATGTAGCCCTAAGCAGAGACTGGCGCAAATCACTTTCATGGAAAGGGGTTGCCAATCTTCCAAAAAACTCCTAGTTTCCTGAAATCTCAGCACACATTTTTTCAACCAATCTTGATGACACTTTCAGGTAATGATCAGTACCCCATTCCCACTTGGCTCACCAAATTTCGTTCTTCTAGGTTAAACCGTTCGTTGGCAGTAACAGTTTTAATTTTTAGGTTACACTCTGTTTTCTCCTATATGGATACATGTAGTTGGAACTCTAAATCAAACACGGATTGTGCTAGCTCTTTGAAACTTCACACAATAAAGTAGCTCCAAGTTCTATCTCTATGGTTTGTTTCCTATTGATGTAGCCCTAAGCAGAGACTGGCGCAAATCACTTTCATGGAAAGGGGTTGCCATCTTCCAAAAAACTACGAGTTTCCTGAAATCTCAGCACACATATTTTCACCCAATCTTGATGACACTTTCAGGTAATGATCAGTACCCCAATCCCACTTGGCTCACCAAATTTCGTTCTTCTAGGTTAAACCGTTCGTTGGCAGTAACAGGTTTCATTTTTAGGTTTCACTCTGTTTTTCCCTATATGGATACATGTAGTTGGAACTCTAAATCAAACACGGTTTGTGCTAGCTCTTTGAAACTTGACAATATAAAGTAGCTCCAAGTTCTATCTCTATGGTTTGTTTCCTATTGATGGAGCCCTAAGCAGAGACTGGCGCAAATCACTTTCATGGAAAGGGGTTGCCATCTTCCAAAAAACTACGAGTTTCCTGAAATCTCAGCACACATTTTTTCACCCAATCTTGATGACACTTTCAGGTAATGATCAGTACCCCAATCCCACTTGGCCCACCAAATTTCGTTATTCTAGGTTAAACCGTTCGTTGGCAGTAACAGTTTTAATTTTTAGGTTTCACTCTGTTTTCTCTATATGGATACATGTAGTTGAAACTCTAAATCAAACACGGTTTGTGCTAGCTCTTTGAAACTTTACACAATAAAGTAGCTCCAAGTTCTATCTCTATGGTTTGTTTCCTATTGATGTAGCCCTAAGCAGAGACTGGCACAAATCACTTTCATGGAAAGGGGTTGCCAATCTTCCAAAAAACTGCGAGTTTCCTGAAATCTCAGCACACATTTTTTCACCCAATCTTGATGACACTTTCAGGTAATGATCAGTACCCCAATCCCACTTGGCTCACTAAATTTCGTTCTTCTAGGTTAAACCGTTCATTGGCAGTAACAGTTTTAATTTTTAGGTTTCACTCTGTTTTCTCCTATATGGATACATGTATTTGGAACTCTAAATCAAACACGGTTTGTGCTAGCTCTTTGAAACTTGACACAATAAAGTAGCTCCATGTTCTATCTCTATGGTTTGTTTCCTATTGATGTAGCCCTAAGCAGAGACTGGCGCAAATCACTTTCATGGAAAGGGGTTGCCAGGCTTCCAAAAAACTACGAGTTTCCTGAAATCTCAGCACACATTTTTTCACTCAATCTTGATGACACTTTCAGGTAATGATCAGTACAACAAATCCCACTAGGGTCACCAAGTTTCTTTATTTTAGGTTAAACCGTTCTTTGGCGCTAACAGTTTTAATTTTTAGGTTTCACTCTCTTTTCTCCTATATGGATACATGTAGTTGGAACTCTAAATCAAACACGGTTTGTGCTAGCTCTTTGAAACTTGACACAATAAATTAGCTCCAAGTTCTATCTCTATGGTTTGTTTCCTATTGATGTAGCCCTAAGCAGAGACTGGCGCAAATCACTTTCATGGAAAGGGGTTGCCATCTTCCAAAAAACTACGTGTTTCCTGAAATCTCAGCACACATTTTTTCACCCAATCTTGACGACACTTTCAGGTAATGATCAGTACCCCAATCCCTCTTGGCTCACCAAATTTCGTTCCTCTAGGTTAAACCATTCATTGGCAGTAACAGTTTGAATTTTTAGGTTTCACTCTGTTTTCTCCTATATGGATACATGTAGTTGGAACTCTAAATCAAACACGGTTTGTGCTAGCTCTTTGAAACTTGACACAATAAAGTAGCTCCAAGTTCTGTCTCTATGGTTTGTTTCCTATTGATGTAGCCCTAAGCAGAGACTGGCGCAAATCACTTTCATGGAAAGGGGTTGCCAATCTTCCAAAAAACTGCGAGTTTCCTGAAATCTCAGCACACATTTTTTCACCCAATATTGATGACACTTTCAGGTAATGATCAGTACCCCAATCCCTCTTGGCTCACCAAATTTCGTTCTTCTAGGTTAAACCGTTCGTTGGCAGTAACAGGTTTCATTTTTAGGTTTCACTCTGTTTTTCCCTATATGGATACATGTAGTTGGAACTCTAAATCAAACACGGTTTGTGCTAGCTCTTTGAAACTTGACAATATAAAGTAGCTCCAAGTTCTATCTCTATGGTTTGTTTCCTATTGATGGAGCCCTAAGCAGAGACTGGCGCAAATCACTTTCATGGAAAGGGGTTGCCATCTTCCAAAAAACTACGAGTTTCCTGAAATCTCAGCACACATTTTTTCACCCAATCTTGATGACACTTTCAGGTAATGATCAGTACCCCAATCCCACTTGGCTCACTAAATTTCGTTCTTCTAGGTTAAACCGTTCGTTAGCAGTAACAGTTTTAATTTTTAGGTTTCACTCTGTTTTCTCCTATATGGATACATGTAGTTGGAACTCTAAATCAAACACGGTTTTTGCTAGCTCTTTGAAACTTGACACAATAAAGTAGCTCCAAGTTCTATCTATCTCTATGGTTTGTTTCCTATTGATGTATCCCTAAGCAGAGACGGGCGCAAATCACTTTCATTTAAAGGGGTTGCCAAGCTTCCAAAAAACTACGAGTTTCCTGAAATCTCAGCACACATTTTTTCACCCAATCTTGATGACACTTTCAGGTAATGATCAGTACACCAATCCCACTTGGCTCACCAAATTTCGTTCTTCTAGGTTAAACCGTTCGTTGGCAGTAACACTTTTAACTTTTAGGTTTCACTCAATTTTCTCCTATATGAATACATGTAGTTGGAACTCTAAATCCAACATGGTTTGTGCTAGCTCTTTGAAACTTGACACAATAAAGTAGCTCCAAGTTCTATCTCTATGGTTTGTTTCCTATTGATGTAGCCCTAAGAAGAGACTGGCGCAAATCACTTTCATGGAAAGGGGTTGCCAATCTTCCAAAAAACTAAAAGTTTCCTGAAATCTCAGCACACATTTTTTTCACCCAATCTTGATGACACTTTCAGGTAATGATCAGAACCCCAATCCCACTTGGCTCACCAAATTTCGTTCTTCTAGGTTAAACAGTTCGTTGGCAGTAACAGTTTTAATTTTTAGGTTTCACTCTGTTTTCTCCTATATGGATACATGTAGATGGAACTCTAAATCAAACACGGTTTGTGCTAGCTCTTTGAAACTTGACACAATAAAGTAGCTCCAAGTTCTATCTCTATGGTTTGTTTCCTATTGATGTAGCCCTAAGCAGAGACTGGCGCAAATCACTTTCATGGAAAGGGGTTGACAATCTTCCAAAATACTGCGAGTTTCCTGAAATCTCAGCACACATTTTTTCACCCAATCTTGATGACACTTTCAGGTAATGATCAGTACCACAATCCCACTTGGCTCACCAAATTTCGTTCTTCTAGGTTAAACCATTCGTTGGCAGTAACAGTTTTAATTTTTAGGTTTCACTCTGTTTTCTCCTCTATGGATACATGTAGTTGGAACTCTAAATCAAACACGGTTTTTGCTAGCTCTTTGAAACTTGACACAATAAAGTAGCTCCAAGTTCTATCTCTATGGTTTGTTTCCTATTGATGTAGCCCTAAGGAGAGACTGGCGCAAATCACTTTCATGGAAAGGGGTTGCCAATCTTCCAAAAAACTGCGAGTTTCCTGAAACCTCAGCACACATTTTTTCACATAATCTTGATGACACTTTCAGGTAATGATCAGTACCCCAATCCCACTTGGCTCACCAAATTTCGTTATTCTAGGTTAAACCGTTCGTTGGCAGTAACAGTTTTAATTTTTAGGTTTCACTCTGTTTTCTCCTATATGGATACATGTAGTTGGAACTCTAAATCAAACACGGTTTGTGCTAGCTCTTTGAAACTTGACACAATAAAGTAGCTCCAAGTTCTATCTCTATGGTTTGTTTCCTATTGATGTAGCCCTAAGCAGAGACTGGCGCAAATCACTTTCATGGAAAGGGGTTGCCAATCTTCCAAAAAACTGCGAGTTTCCTGAAACCTCAGCACACATTTTTTCACATAATCTTGATGACACTTTCAGGTAATGATCAGTACCCCAATCCCACTTGGCTCACCAAATTTCGTTCTTCTAGGTTAAACCGTTCGTTGGCAGTAACAGTTTTAATTTTTAGGTTTCACTCTGTTTTCTCCTATATGGATACATGTAGTTGGAACTCTAAATCAAACACGGTTTGTGCTAGCTCTTTGAAACTTGACACAATAAAGTAGCTCTAAGTTCTATCTCTATGGTTTGTTTCCTATTGATGTAGCCCTAAGCAGAGACTGGCGCAAATCACTTTCATAAAAAGGGGTTGCCAAGCTTCCAAAAAACTACGAGTTTCCTGAAATCTCAGCACACATTTTTTCAACCAATCTTGATGACACTTTCAGGTAATGATCAGCACCCCAATCCCACTTGGCTCACCAAATTTCGTTCTTCTAGGTTAAACAGTTCGTTGGCAGTAACAATTTTAATTTTTAGGTTTCACTCTGTTTTCTCCTATATGGATACATGTAGTTGGAACTCTAAATCATACACGGTTTGTGCTAGCTCTTTGAAACTTGACACAATAAAGTAGCTCCAAGTTCTATCTCTATGGTTTGTTTCCTATTGATGTAGCCCTAAGCAGAGACTGGCGCAAATCACTTTCATGGAAAGGGGTTGCCAATCTTCCAAAAAACTACGAGTTTCCTGAAATCTCAGCACACATTTTTTCACCCAAACTTGATGACACTTTCAGGTAATGATCAGTACCCCAATCCCACTTGGCTCACCAAATTTCGTTCTTCTAGGTTAAACCGTTCGTTGGCAGTAACAGTTTTAATTTTTAGGTTTCACTCTGTTTTCTCCTATATGGACACATGTAGTTGGAACTCTAAATCAAACACGGTTTGTGCTAGCTCTTTGAAACTTGACACAATAAAGTAGCTCCAAGTTCTATCTCTATGGTTTGTTTCCTATTGATGTAGCCCTAAGCAGAGACTGGCGCAAATCACTTTCATGGAAAGGGGTTGCCAATCTTCCAAAAAACTGCGAGTTTCCTGAAATCTCAGCACACATTTTTTCACCCAATCTTGATGACACTTTCAGGTAATGATCAGTACCCCAATCCCACTTGGCTCACCAAATTTCGTTCTTCTAGGTTAAACCGTTCGTTGGCAGTAACAGTTTTAATTTTTAGGTTTCACTCTGTTTTCCCCTATATGGATACATGTAGTTGGAACTCTAAATCAAACACGGTTTGTGCTAGCTCTTTGAAACTTGACACAATAAAGTAGCTCCAAGTTCTATCTCTATGGTTTGTTTCCTATTGATGTAGCCCTAAGCAGAGACTTGCGCAAATCACTTTCATGGAAAGGGGTTGCCAATCTTCCAAAAAACTACGAGTTTCCTGAAATCTCAGCACACATTTTTTCACCCAATCTTGATGACACTTTCAGGTAATGATCAGTACCCCAATCCCACTTGGCTCACTAAATTTCGTTCTTCTAGGTTAAACCGTTCGTTGGCAGTAACAGTTTTAATTTTTAGGTTTCACTCTGTTTTCTCCTATATGGATACATGTAGTTGGAACTCTAAATCAAACACGGTTTTTGCTAGCTCTTTGAAACTTGACACAATAACGTAGCTCCATGTTCTATCTCTATGGGTTGTGTCCTATTGATGTAGCCCTAAGCAGAGACTGGCGCAAATCACTTTCATGGAAAGGGGTTGCAAGGCTTCCAAAAAACTACGAGTTTCCTGAAATCTCAGCACACATTTTTTCACTCAATCTTGATGACACTTTCAGGTAATGATCAGTACAACAAATCCCACTAGGGTCACCAAGTTTCTTTATTTTAGGTTAAACCGTTCTTTGGCGCTAACAGTTTTAATTTTTAGGTTTCACTCTCTTTTCTCCTATATGGATACATGTAGTTGGAACTCTAAATCAAACACGGTTTGTGCCTGCTCTTTGAAACTTGACACAATAAAGTAGCTCCATGTTCTATCTCTATGGTTTGTTTCCTATTGATGTAGCCCTAAGCAGAGACTGGCGCAAATCACTTTCATGGAAAGGGGTTGCCATCTTCCAAAAAACTACGAGTTTCCTGAAATCTCAGCACACATATTTTCACCCAATCTTGATGACACTTTCAGGTAATGATCAGTACCCCTATCCCACTTGGCTCACCAAATTTCGTTCTTCTAGGTTAAACCGTTCGTTGGCAGTAACAGGTTTAATTTTTAGGTTTCACTCTGTTTTCTCCTATATGGATACATGTAGTTGGAACTCTAAATCAAACACGGTTTGTGCTAGCTCTTTGAAACTTGACACAATAAAGTAGCTCCAAGTTCTATCTCTATGGTTTGTTTCCTATTGATGGAGTCCTAAGCAGAGACTGGCGCAAATCACTTTCATGGAAAGGGGTTGCCATCTTCCAAAAAACTACGAGTTTCCTGTTATCTCAGCACACATTTTTTCACCCAATCTTGATGACACTTTCAGGTAATGATCAGTACCGCAATCCCACTTGGCTCACCAAATTTCGTTATTCTAGGTTAAACCGTTCGTTGGCAGTAACAGTTTTAATTTTTAGGTTTCACTCTGTTTTCTCTATATGGATACATGTACTTGAAACTCTAAATCAAACACGGTTTGTGCTAGCTCTTTGAAACTTGACACAATAAAGTAGCTCCAAGTTCTATCTCTATGGTTTGTTTCCTATTGATGTAGCCCTAAGCAGAGACTGGCACAAATCACTTTCATGGAAAGGGGTTGCCAATCTTCCAAAAAACTACGAGTTTCCTGAAATCTCAGCACACATTTTTTCACCCAATCTTGATGACACTTTCAGGTAATGATCAGTACCCCAATCCCACTTGGCTCACTAAATTTCGTTCTTCTAGGTTAAACCGTTCATTGGCAGTAACAGTTTTAATTTTTAGGTTTCACTCTCTTTTCTCCTATATGGATACATGTAGTTGGAACTCTAAATCAAACACGGTTTGTGCTAGCTCTTTGAAACTTGACACAATAAAGTAGCTCCATGTTCTATCTCTATGGTTTGTTTCCTATTGATGTAGCCCTAAGCAGAGACTGGCGCAAATCACTTTCATGGAAAGGGGTTGCCAGGCTTCCAAAAAAGTACGAGTTTCCTGAAATCTCAGCACACATTTTTTCACTCAATCTTGATGACACTTTCAGGTAATGATTAGTACAACAAATCCCACTAGGGTCACCAAGTTTCTTTATTTTAGGTTAAACCGTTCTTTGGCGCTAACAGTTTTAATTTTTAGGTTTCACTCTCTTTTCTCCTATATGGATACATGTAGTTGGAACTCTAAATCAAACACGGTTTGTGCCAGCTCTTTGAAACTTGACACAATAAATTAGCTCCAAGTTCTATCTCTATGGTTTGTTTCCTATTGATGTAGCCCTAAGCAGAGACTGGCGCAAATCACTTTCATGGAAAGGGGTTGCCAATCTTCCAAAAAACTCCTAGTTTCCTGAAATCTCAGCACACATTTTTTCAACCAATCTTGATGACACTTTCAGGTAATGATCAGTACCCCATTCCCACTTGGCTCACCAAATTTCGTTCTTCTAGGTTAAACCGTTCGTTGGCAGTAACAGTTTTAATTTTTAGGTTACACTCTGTTTTCTCCTATATGGATACATGTAGTTGGAACTCTAAATCAAACACGGATTGTGCTAGCTCTTTGAAACTTCACACAATAAAGTAGCTCCAAGTTCTATCTCTATGGTTTGTTTCCTATTGATGTAACCCTAAGCAGAGACTGGCGCAAATCACTTTCATGGAAAGGGGTTGCCATCTTCCAAAAAACTACGAGTTTCCTGAAATCTCAGCACACATATTTTCACCCAATCTTGATGACACTTTCAGGTAATGATCAGTACCCCAATCCCACTTGGCTCACCAAATTTCGTTCTTCTAGGTTAAACCGTTCGTTGGCAGTAACAGGTTTCATTTTTAGGTTTCACTCTGTTTTTCCCTATATGGATACATGTAGTTGGAACTCTAAATCAAACACGGTTTGTGCTAGCTCTTTGAAACTTGACAATATAAAGTAGCTCCAAGTTCTATCTCTATGGTTTGTTTCCTATTGATGGAGCCCTAAGCAGAGACTGGCGCAAATCACTTTCATGGAAAGGGGTTGCCATCTTCCAAAAAACTACGAGTTTCCTGAAATCTCAGCACACATTTTTTCACCCAATCTTGATGACACTTTCAGGTAATGATCAGTACCCCAATCCCACTTGGCCCACCAAATTTCGTTATTCTAGGTTAAACCGTTCGTTGGCAGTAACAGTTTTAATTTTTAGGTTTCACTCTGTTTTCTCTATATGGATACATGTAGTTGAAACTCTAAATCAAACACGGTTTGTGCTAGCTCTTTGAAACTTTACACAATAAAGTAGCTCCAAGTTCTATCTCTATGGTTTGTTTCCTATTGATGTAGCCCTAAGCAGAGACTGGCACAAATCACTTTCATGGAAAGGGGTTGCCAATCTTCCAAAAAACTGCGAGTTTCCTGAAATCTCAGCACACATTTTTTCACCCAATCTTGATGACACTTTCAGGTAATGATCAGTACCCCAATCCCACTTGGCTCACTAAATTTCGTTCTTCTAGGTTAAACCGTTCATTGGCAGTAACAGTTTTAATTTTTAGGTTTCACTCTGTTTTCTCCTATATGGATACATGTATTTGGAACTCTAAATCAAACACGGTTTGTGCTAGCTCTTTGAAACTTGACACAATAAAGTAGCTCCATGTTCTATCTCTATGGTTTGTTTCCTATTGATGTAGCCCTAAGCAGAGACTGGCGCAAATCACTTTCATGGAAAGGGGTTGCCAGGCTTCCAAAAAACTACGAGTTTCCTGAAATCTCAGCACACATTTTTTCACTCAATCTTGATGACACTTTCAGGTAATGATCAGTACAACAAATCCCACTAGGGTCACCAAGTTTCTTTATTTTAGGTTAAACCGTTCTTTGGCGCTAACAGTTTTAATTTTTAGGTTTCACTCTCTTTTCTCCTATATGGATACATGTAGTTGGAACTCTAAATCAAACACGGTTTGTGCTAGCTCTTTGAAACTTGACACAATAAATTAGCTCCAAGTTCTATCTCTATGGTTTGTTTCCTATTGATGTAGCCCTAAGCAGAGACTGGCGCAAATCACTTTCATGGAAAGGGGTTGCCATCTTCCAAAAAACTACGTGTTTCCTGAAATCTCAGCACACATTTTTTCACCCAATCTTGACGACACTTTCAGGTAATGATCAGTACCCCAATCCCACTTGGCTCACCAAATTTCGTTCTTCTAGGTTAAACCGTTCGTTGGCAGTAACAGTTTTAATTTTTAGGTTTCACTCTGTTTTCTCCTATATGGATACATGTAGTTGGAACTCTAAATCAAACACGGTTTGTGCTAGCTCTTTGAAACTTGACACAATAAAGTAGCTCCAAGTTCTGTCTCTATGGTTTGTTTCCTATTGATGTAGCCCTAAGCAGAGACTGGCGCAAATCACTTTCATGGAAAGGGGTTGCCAATCTTCCAAAAAACTGCGAGTTTCCTGAAATCTCAGCACACATTTTTTCACCCAATATTGATGACACTTTCAGGTAATGATCAGTACCCCAATCCCTCTTGGCTCACCAAATTTCGTTCTTCTAGGTTAAACCATTCGTTGGCAGTAACAGTTTGAATTTTTAGGTTTCACTCTGTTTTCTCCTATATGGATACATGTAGTTGGAACTCTAAATCAAACACGGTTTGTGCTAGCTCTTTGAAACTTGACACAATAAAGTAGCTCCAAGTTCTGTCTCTATGGTTTGTTTCCTATTGATGTAGCCCTAAGCAGAGACTGGCGCAAATCACTTTCATGGAAAGGGGTTGCCAATCTTCCAAAAAACTGCGAGTTTCCTGAAATCTCAGCACACATTTTTTCACCCAATATTGATGACACTTTCAGGTAATGATCAGTACCCCAATCCCTCTTGGCTCACCAAATTTCGTTCTTCTAGGTTAAACCGTTCGTTGGCAGTAACAGGTTTCATTTTTAGGTTTCACTCTGTTTTTCCCTATATGGATACATGTAGTTGGAACTCTAAATCAAACACGGTTTGTGCTAGCTCTTTGAAACTTGACAATATAAAGTAGCTCCAAGTTCTATCTCTATGGTTTGTTTCCTATTGATGGAGCCCTAAGCAGAGACTGGCGCAAATCACTTTCATGGAAAGGGGTTGCCATCTTCCAAAAAACTACGAGTTTCCTGAAATCTCAGCACACATTTTTTCACCCAATCTTGATGACACTTTCAGGTAATGATCAGTACCCCAATCCCACTTGGCCCACCAAATTTCGTTATTCTAGGTTAAACCGTTCGTTGGCAGTAACAGTTTTAATTTTTAGGTTTCACTCTGTTTTCTCTATATGGATACATGTAGTTGAAACTCTAAATCAAACACGGTTTGTGCTAGCTCTTTGAAACTTTACACAATAAAGTAGCTCCAAGTTCTATCTCTATGGTTTGTTTCCTATTGATGTAGCCCTAAGCAGAGACTGGCACAAATCACTTTCATGGAAAGGGGTTGCCAATCTTCCAAAAAACTGCGAGTTTCCTGAAATCTCAGCACACATTTTTTCACCCAATCTTGATGACACTTTCAGGTAATGATCAGTACCCCAATCCCACTTGGCTCACTAAATTTTGTTCTTCTAGGTTAAACCGTTCATTGGCAGTAACAGTTTTAATTTTAGGTTTCACTCTGTTTTCTCCTATATGGATACATGTATTTGGAACTCTAAATCAAACACGGTTTGTGCTAGCTCTTTGAAACTTGACACAATAAAGTAGCTCCATGTTCTATCTCTATGGTTTGTTTCCTATTGATGTAGCCCTAAGCAGAGACTGGCGCAAATCACTTTCATGGAAAGGGGTTGCCAGGCTTCCAAAAAACTACGAGTTTCCTGAAATCTCAGCACACATTTTTTCACTCAATCTTGATGACACTTTCAGGTAATGATCAGTACAACAAATCCCACTAGGGTCACCAAGTTTCTTTATTTTAGGTTAAACCGTTCTTTGGCGCTAACAGTTTTAATTTTTAGGTTTCACTCTCTTTTCTCCTATATGGATACATGTAGTTGGAACTCTAAATCAAACACGGTTTGTGCTAGCTCTTTGAAACTTGACACAATAAATTAGCTCCAAGTTCTATCTCTATGGTTTGTTTCCTATTGATGTAGCCCTAAGCAGAGACTGGCGCAAATCACTTTCATGGAAAGGGGTTGCCATCTTCCAAAAAACTACGTGTTTCCTGAAATCTCAGCACACATTTTTTCACCCAATCTTGACGACACTTTCAGGTAATGATCAGTACCCCAATCCCACTTGGCTCACCAAATTTCGTTCTTCTAGGTTAAACCGTTCGTTGGCAGTAACAGTTTTAATTTTTAGGTTTCACTCTGTTTTCTCCTATATGGATACATGTAGTTGGAACTCTAAATCAAACACGGTTTGTGCTAGCTCTTTGAAACTTGACACAATAAAGTAGCTCCAAGTTCTGTCTCTATGGTTTGTTTCCTATTGATGTAGCCCTAAGCAGAGACTGGCGCAAATCACTTTCATGGAAAGGGGTTGCCAATCTTCCAAAAAACTGCGAGTTTCCTGAAATCTCAGCACACATTTTTTCACCCAATATTGATGACACTTTCAGGTAATGATCAGTACCCCAATCCCTCTTGGCTCACCAAATTTCGTTCTTGTAGGTTAAACCATTCGTTGGCAGTAACAGTTTGAATTTTTAGGTTTCACTCTGTTTTCTCCTATATGGATACATGTAGTTGGAACTCTAAATCAAACACGGTTTGTGCCAGCTCTTTGAAACTTGACACAATAAAGTAGCTCCAAGTTCTATCTCTATGGTTTGTTTCCTATTGATGTAGCCCTAAGCAGAGACTGGCGCAAATCACTTTCATGGAAAGGGGTTGCCAATCTTCCAAAAAACTGCGAGTTTCCTGAAATCTCAGCACACATTTTTTCACATAATCTTGATGACACTTTCAGGTAATGATCAGTACCCCAATCCCACTTGGCTCACCAAATTTCGTTCTTCTAGGTTATACCGTTCATTGGCAGTAACAGTTTTAATTTTTAGGTTTCACTCTGTTTTCTCCTATATGGATACATGTAGTTGGAACTCTAAATCAAACACGGTTTGTGCCAGCTCTTTGAAACTTGACACAATAAAGTAGCTCCAAGTTCTATCTCTATGGTTTGTTTCCTATTGATGTAGCCCTAAGCAGAGACTGGCGCAAATCACTTTCATGGAAAGGGGTTGCCAATCTTCCAAAAAACTGCGAGTTTCCTGAAATCTCAGCACACATTTTTTCACCCATTCTTGATGACACTTTCAGGTAATGATCAGTACCCCAATCCCACTTGGCTCACCAAATTTCGTTCTTCTAGGTTAAACCGTTCGTTGGCAGTAACAGTTTTAATTTTTAGGTTTCACTCTGTTTTCTCCTATATGGATACATGTAGTTGGAACTCTACATCAAACACGGTTTGTGCTAGCTCTTTGAAACTTGACACAATAAAGTAGCTCCAAGTTCTATCTCTATGGTTTGTTTCCTATTGATGTAGCCCTAAGCAGAGACTGGCGCAAATCACTTTCATGGAAAGGGGTTGCCAATCTTCCAAAAAACTCCTAGTTTCCTGAAATCTCAGCACACATTTTTTCAACCAATCTTGATGACACTTTCAGGTAATGATCAGCACCCCAATCCCACTTGGCTCACCAAATTTCGTTCTTCTGGGTTAAACAGTTCGTTGGCAGTAACAGTTTTAATTTTTAGGTTTCACTCTGTTTTCTCCTATATGGATACATGTAGTTGGAACTCTAAATCAAACACTGTTTGTGCCAGCTCTTTGAAACTTGACACAATAAAGTAGCTCCAAGTTCTATCTCTATGGTTTGTTTCCTATTGATGTAGCCCTAAGCAGAGACTGGCGCAAATCACTTTCATGGAAAGGGGTTGCCAATCTTCCAAAAAACTGCGAGTTTCCTGAAATCTCCGCACACATTTTTTCACCCAATCTGGATGACACTTTCAGGTAATGATCAGTACCCCAATCCCACTTGGCTCACCAAATTTCGTTCTTCTAGGTTAAACCGTTCGTTGGCAGTAACAGTTTTAATTTTTAGGTTTCACTCTGTTTTCTCCTATATGGATACATGTAGTTGGAACTCTAAATCAAACACGGTTTGTGCTAGCTCTTTGAAACTTGACACAATAAAGTAGCTCCAAGTTCTATCTCTATGGTTTGTTTCCTATTGATGTAGCCCTAAGCAGAGACTGGCGCAAATCACTTTCATGGAAAGGGGTTGCCAATCTTCCAAAAAACTACGAGTTTCCTGAAATCTCAGCACACATTTTTTCACCCAATCTTGATGACACTTTCAGGTAATGATCAGTACCCCAATCCCACTTGGCTCACTAAATTTCGTTCTTCTAGGTTAAACCGTTCGTTAGCAGTAACAGTTTTAATTTTTAGGTTTCACTCTGTTTTCTCCTATATGGATACATGTAGTTGGAACTCTAAATCAAACACGGTTTTTGCTAGCTCTTTGAAACTTGACACAATAAAGTAGCTCCAAGTTCTATCTATCTCTATGGTTTGTTTCCTATTGATGTATCCCTAAGCAGAGACGGGCGCAAATCACTTTCATTTAAAGGGGTTGCCAAGCTTCCAAAAAACTACGAGTTTCCTTAAATCTCAGCACACATTTTTTCACCCAATCTTGATGACACTTTCAGGTAATGATCAGTACACCAATCCCACTTGGCTCACCAAATTTCGTTCTTCTAGGTTAAACCGTTCGTTGGCAGTAACACTTTTAACTTTTAGGTTTCACTCAATTTTCTCCTATATGAATACATGTAGTTGGAACTCTAAATCCAACATGGTTTGTGCTAGCTCTTTGAAACTTGACACAATAAAGTAGCTCCAAGTTCTATCTCTATGGTTTGTTTCCTATTGATGTAGCCCTAAGAAGAGACTGGCGCAAATCACTTTCATGGAAAGGGGTTGCCAATCTTCCAAAAAACTAAAAGTTTCCTGAAATCTCAGCACACATTTTTTTCACCCAATCTTGATGACACTTTCAGGTAATGATCAGAACCCCAATCCCACTTGGCTCACCAAATTTCGTTCTTCTAGGTTAAACAGTTCGTTGGCAGTAACAGTTTTAATTTTTAGGTTTCACTCTGTTTTCTCCTATATGGATACATGTAGTTGGAACTCTAAATCAAACACGGTTTGTGCTAGCTCTTTGAAACTTGACACAATAAAGTAGCTCCAAGTTCTATCTCTATGGTTTGTTTCCTATTGATGTAGCCCTAAGCAGAGACTGGCGCAAATCACTTTCATGGAAAGGGGTTGACAATCTTCCAAAATACTGCGAGTTTCCTGAAATCTCAGCACACATTTTTTCACCCAATCTTGATGACACTTTCAGGTAATGATCAGTACCACAATCCCACTTGGCTCACCAAATTTCGTTCTTCTAGGTTAAACCATTCGTTGGCAGTAACAGTTTTAATTTTTAGGTTTCACTCTGTTTTCTCCTCTATGGATACATGTAGTTGGAACTCTAAATCAAACACGGTTTTTGCTAGCTCTTTGAAACTTGACACAATAAAGTAGCTCCAAGTTCTATCTCTATGGTTTGTTTCCTATTGATGTAGCCCTAAGGAGAGACTGGCGCAAATCACTTTCATGGAAAGGGGTTGCCAATCTTCCAAAAAACTGCGAGTTTCCTGAAACCTCAGCACACATTTTTTCACATAATCTTGATGACACTTTCAGGTAATGATCAGTACCCCAATCCCACTTGGCTCACCAAATTTCGTTATTCTAGGTTAAACCGTTCGTTGGCAGTAACAGTTTTAATTTTTAGGTTTCACTCTGTTTTCTCCTATATGGATACATGTAGTTGGAACTCTAAATCAAACACGGTTTGTGCTAGCTCTTTGAAACTTGACACAATAAAGTAGCTCCAAGTTCTATCTCTATGGTTTGTTTCCTATTGATGTAGCCCTAAGCAGAGACTGGCGCAAATCACTTTCATGGAAAGGGGTTGCCAATCTTCCAAAAAACTGCGAGTTTCCTGAAACCTCAGCACACATTTTTTCACATAATCTTGATGACACTTTCAGGTAATGATCAGTACCCCAATCCCACTTGGCTCACCAAATTTCGTTCTTCTAGGTTAAACCGTTCGTTGGCAGTAACAGTTTTAATTTTTAGGTTTCACTCTGTTTTCTCCTATATGGACACATGTAGTTGGAACTCTAAATCAAACACGGTTTGTGCTAGCTCTTTGAAACTTGACACAATAAAGTAGCTCCAAGTTCTATCTCTATGGTTTGTTTCCTATTGATGTAGCCCTAAGCAGAGACTGGCGCAAATCACTTTCATGGAAAGGGGTTGCCAATCTTCCAAAAAACTGCGAGTTTCCTGAAATCTCAGCACACATTTTTTCACCCAATCTTGATGACACTTTCAGGTAATGATCAGTACCCCAATCCCACTTGGCTCACCAAATTTCGTTCTTCTAGGTTAAACCGTTCGTTGGCAGTAACAGTTTTAATTTTTAGGTTTCACTCTGTTTTCCCCTATATGGATACATGTAGTTGGAACTCTAAATCAAACACGGTTTGTGCTAGCTCTTTGAAACTTGACACAATAAAGTAGCTCCAAGTTCTATCTCTATGGTTTGTTTCCTATTGATGTAGCCCTAAGCAGAGACTTGCGCAAATCACTTTCATGGAAAGGGGTTGCCAATCTTCCAAAAAACTACGAGTTTCCTGAAATCTCAGCACACATTTTTTCACCCAATCTTGATGACACTTTCAGGTAATGATCAGTACCCCAATCCCACTTGGCTCACTAAATTTCGTTCTTCTAGGTTAAACCGTTCGTTGGCAGTAACAGTTTTAATTTTTAGGTTTCACTCTGTTTTCTCCTATATGGATACATGTAGTTGGAACTCTAAATCAAACACGGTTTTTGCTAGCTCTTTGAAACTTGACACAATAACGTAGCTCCATGTTCTATCTCTATGGGTTGTGTCCTATTGATGTAGCCCTAAGCAGAGACTGGCGCAAATCACTTTCATGGAAAGGGGTTGCCAGGCTTCCAAAAAACTACGAGTTTCCTGAAATCTCAGCACACATTTTTTCACTCAATCTTGATGACACTTTCAGGTAATGATCAGTACAACAAATCCCACTAGGGTCACCAAGTTTCTTTATTTTAGGTTAAACCGTTCTTTGGCGCTAACAGTTTTAATTTTTAGGTTTCACTCTCTTTTCTCCTATATGGATACATGTAGTTGGAACTCTAAATCAAACACGGTTTGTGCCTGCTCTTTGAAACTTGACACAATAAAGTAGCTCCATGTTCTATCTCTATGGTTTGTTTCCTATTGATGTAGCCCTAAGCAGAGACTGGCGCAAATCACTTTCATGGAAAGGGGTTGCCATCTTCCAAAAAACTACGAGTTTCCTGAAATCTCAGCACACATATTTTCACCCAATCTTGATGACACTTTCAGGTAATGATCAGTACCCCTATCCCACTTGGCTCACCAAATTTCGTTCTTCTAGGTTAAACCGTTCGTTGGCAGTAACAGGTTTAATTTTTAGGTTTCACTCTGTTTTCTCCTATATGGATACATGTAGTTGGAACTCTAAATCAAACACGGTTTGTGCTAGCTCTTTGAAACTTGACACAATAAAGTAGCTCCAAGTTCTATCTCTATGGTTTGTTTCCTATTGATGGAGTCCTAAGCAGAGACTGGCGCAAATCACTTTCATGGAAAGGGGTTGCCATCTTCCAAAAAACTACGAGTTTCCTGAAATCTCAGCACACATTTTTTCACCCAATCTTGATGACACTTTCAGGTAATGATCAGTACCGCAATCCCACTTGGCTCACCAAATTTCGTTATTCTAGGTTAAACCGTTCGTTGGCAGTAACAGTTTTAATTTTTAGGTTTCACTCTGTTTTCTCTATATGGATACATGTACTTGAAACTCTAAATCAAACACGGTTTGTGCTAGCTCTTTGAAACTTGACACAATAAAGTAGCTCCAAGTTCTATCTCTATGGTTTGTTTCCTATTGATGTAGCCCTAAGCAGAGACTGGCACAAATCACTTTCATGGAAAGGGGTTGCCAATCTTCCAAAAAACTACGAGTTTCCTGAAATCTCAGCACACATTTTTTCACCCAATCTTGATGACACTTTCAGGTAATGATCAGTACCCCAATCCCACTTGGCTCACTAAATTTCGTTCTTCTAGGTTAAACCGTTCATTGGCAGTAACAGTTTTAATTTTTAGGTTTCACTCTCTTTTCTCCTATATGGATACATGTAGTTGGAACTCTAAATCAAACACGGTTTGTGCTAGCTCTTTGAAACTTGACACAATAAAGTAGCTCCATGTTCTATCTCTATGGTTTGTTTCCTATTGATGTAGCCCTAAGCAGAGACTGGCGCAAATCACTTTCATGGAAAGGGGTTGCCAGGCTTCCAAAAAAGTACGAGTTTCCTGAAATCTCAGCACACATTTTTTCACTCAATCTTGATGACACTTTCAGGTAATGATTAGTACAACAAATCCCACTAGGGTCACCAAGTTTCTTTATTTTAGGTTAAACCGTTCTTTGGCGCTAACAGTTTTAATTTTTAGGTTTCACTCTCTTTTCTCCTATATGGATACATGTAGTTGGAACTCTAAATCAAACACGGTTTGTGCCAGCTCTTTGAAACTTGACACAATAAATTAGCTCCAAGTTCTATCTCTATGGTTTGTTTCCTATTGATGTAGCCCTAAGCAGAGACTGGCGCAAATCACTTTCATGGAAAGGGGTTGCCAATCTTCCAAAAAACTCCTAGTTTCCTGAAATCTCAGCACACATTTTTTCAACCAATCTTGATGACACTTTCAGGTAATGATCAGTACCCCATTCCCACTTGGCTCACCAAATTTCGTTCTTCTAGGTTAAACCGTTCGTTGGCAGTAACAGTTTTAATTTTTAGGTTACACTCTGTTTTCTCCTATATGGATACATGTAGTTGGAACTCTAAATCAAACACGGATTGTGCTAGCTCTTTGAAACTTCACACAATAAAGTAGCTCCAAGTTCTATCTCTATGGTTTGTTTCCTATTGATGTAGCCCTAAGCAGAGACTGGCGCAAATCACTTTCATGGAAAGGGGTTGCCATCTTCCAAAAAACTACGAGTTTCCTGAAATCTCAGCACACATATTTTCACCCAATCTTGATGACACTTTCAGGTAATGATCAGTACCCCAATCCCACTTGGCTCACCAAATTTCGTTCTTCTAGGTTAAACCGTTCGTTGGCAGTAACAGGTTTCATTTTTAGGTTTCACTCTGTTTTTCCCTATATGGATACATGTAGTTGGAACTCTAAATCAAACACGGTTTGTGCTAGCTCTTTGAAACTTGACAATATAAAGTAGCTCCAAGTTCTATCTCTATGGTTTGTTTCCTATTGATGGAGCCCTAAGCAGAGACTGGCGCAAATCACTTTCATGGAAAGGGGTTGCCATCTTCCAAAAAACTACGAGTTTCCTGAAATCTCAGCACACATTTTTTCACCCAATCTTGATGACACTTTCAGGTAATGATCAGTACCCCAATCCCACTTGGCCCACCAAATTTCGTTATTCTAGGTTAAACCGTTCGTTGGCAGTAACAGTTTTAATTTTTAGGTTTCACTCTGTTTTCTCTATATGGATACATGTAGTTGAAACTCTAAATCAAACACGGTTTGTGCTAGCTCTTTGAAACTTTACACAATAAAGTAGCTCCAAGTTCTATCTCTATGGTTTGTTTCCTATTGATGTAGCCCTAAGCAGAGACTGGCACAAATCACTTTCATGGAAAGGGGTTGCCAATCTTCCAAAAAACTGCGAGTTTCCTGAAATCTCAGCACACATTTTTTCACCCAATCTTGATGACACTTTCAGGTAATGATCAGTACCCCAATCCCACTTGGCTCACTAAATTTCGTTCTTCTAGGTTAAACCGTTCATTGGCAGTAACAGTTTTAATTTTTAGGTTTCACTCTGTTTTCTCCTATATGGATACATGTATTTGGAACTCTAAATCAAACACGGTTTGTGCTAGCTCTTTGAAACTTGACACAATAAAGTAGCTCCATGTTCTATCTCTATGGTTTGTTTCCTATTGATGTAGCCCTAAGCAGAGACTGGCGCAAATCACTTTCATGGAAAGGGGTTGCAAGGCTTCCAAAAAACTACGAGTTTCCTGAAATCTCAGCACACATTTTTTCACTCAATCTTGATGACACTTTCAGGTAATGATCAGTACAACAAATCCCACTAGGGTCACCAAGTTTCTTTATTTTAGGTTAAACCGTTCTTTGGCGCTAACAGTTTTAATTTTTAGGTTTCACTCTCTTTTCTCCTATATGGATACATGTAGTTGGAACTCTAAATCAAACACGGTTTGTGCTAGCTCTTTGAAACTTGACACAATAAATTAGCTCCAAGTTCTATCTCTATGGTTTGTTTCCTATTGATGTAGCCCTAAGCAGAGACTGGCGCAAATCACTTTCATGGAAAGGGGTTGCCATCTTCCAAAAAACTCCTAGTTTCCTGAAATCTCAGCACACATTTTTTCAACCAATCTTGATGACACTTTCAGGTAATGATCAGTACCCCAATCCCACTTGGCTCACCAAATTTCGTTCTTCTAGTTTAAACCGTTCGTTGGCAGTAACAGGTTTAATTTTTAGGTTTCACTCTGTTTTCTCCTATATGGATACATGTAGTTGGAACTCTAAATCAAACACGGTTTGTGCTAGCTCTTTGAAACTTGACACAATAAAGTAGCTCCAAGTTCTATCTCTATGGTTTGTTTCCTATTGATGTAGCCCTAAGCAGAGACTGGCGCAAATCACTTTCATGGAAAGGGGTTGCCATCTTCCAAAAAACTACGTGTTTCCTGAAATCTCAGCACACATTTTTCACCCAATCTTGACGACACTTTCAGGTAATGATCAGTACCCCAATCCCACTTGGCTCACCAAATTTCGTTCTTCTAGGTTAAACCGTTCGTTGGCAGTAACAGTTTTAATTTTTAGGTTTCACTCTGTTTTCTCCTATATGGATACATGTAGTTGGAACTCTAAATCAAACACGGTTTGTGCTAGCTCTTTGAAACTTGACACAATAAAGTAGCTCCAAGTTCTGTCTCTATGGTTTGTTTCCTATTGATGTAGCCCTAAGCAGAGACTGGCGCAAATCACTTTCATGGAAAGGGGTTGCCAATCTTCCAAAAAACTGCGAGTTTCCTGAAATCTCAGCACACATTTTTTCACCCAATATTGATGACACTTTCAGGTAATGATCAGTACCCCAATCCCTCTTGGCTCACCAAATTTCATTCTTCTAGGTTAAACCATTCGTTGGCAGTAACAGTTTGAATTTTTAGGTTTCACTCTGTTTTCTCCTATATGGATACATGTAGTTGGAACTCTAAATCAAACACGGTTTGTGCCAGCTCTTTGAAACTTGACACAATAAAGTAGCTCCAAGTTCTATCTCTATGGTTTGTTTCCTATTGATGTAGCCCTAAGCAGAGACTGGCGCAAATCACTTTCATGGAAAGGGGTTGATATCTTCCAAAAAACTAAGAGTTTCCTGAAATCTCAGCACACATTTTTTCACATAATCTTGATGACACTTTCAGGTAATGATCAGTACCCCAATCCCACTTGGCTCACCAAATTTCGTTCTTCTAGGTTATACCGTTCATTGGCAGTAACAGTTTTAATTTTTAGGTTTCACTCTGTTTTCTCCTATATGGATACATGTAGTTGGAACTCTAAATCAAACACGGTTTTTGCTAGCTCTTTGAAACTTGACACAATAAAGTAGCTCCAAGTTCTATCTATCTCTATGGTTTGTTTCCTATTGATGTATCCCTAAGCAGAGACGGGCGCAAATCACTTTCATTTAAAGGGGTTGCCAAGCTTCCAAAAAACTACGAGTTTCCTGAAATCTCAGCACACATTTTTTCACCCAATCTTGATGACACTTTCAGGTAATGATCAGTACACCAATCCCACTTGGCTCACCAAATTTCGTTCTTCTAGGTTAAACCGTTCGTTGGCAGTAACACTTTTAACTTTTAGGTTTCACTCAATTTTCTCCTATATGAATACATGTAGTTGGAACTCTAAATCCAACATGGTTTGTGCTAGCTCTTTGAAACTTGACACAATAAAGTAGCTCCATGTTCTATCTCTATGGTTTGTTTCCTATTGATGTAGCCCTAAGCAGAGAATGGCGCAAATCACTTTCATGGAAAGGGGTTGCCAGGCTTCCAAAAAACTACGAGTTTCCTGAAATCTCAGCACACATTTTTTCACACAATCTTGATGACACTTTCAGGTAATGATCAGTACAACAAATCCCACTTGGGTCACCAAGTTTCTTTCTTTTAGGTTAAACCGTTCTTTGGCGCTAACAGTTTTAATTTTTAGGTTTCACTCTGTTTTCTCCTATATGGATACATGTAGTTGGAACTCTAAATCAAACACAGTTTGTGCTAGCTCTTTGAAACTTGACACAATAAATTAGCTCCAAGTTCTATCTCTATGGTTTGTTTCCTATTGATGTAGCCCTAAGCAGAGACTGGCGCAAATCACTTTCATGGAAAGGGGTTGACAAGCTTCCAAAAAACTACGAGTTTCCTGAAATCTCAGCACACATTTTTTCACCCAATCTTGATGACACTTTCAGGTAATGATCAGCACCCCAATCCCACTTGGCTCACCAAATTTCGTTCTTCTAGGTTAAACCGTTCGTTGGCAGTAACAGTTTTAATTTTTAGGTTTCACTCTGTTTTCTCCTATATGGATACATGTAGTTGGAACTCTAAATCAAACACGGTTTGTGCTAGCTCTGTGAAACTTGACACAATAAAGTAGCTCCAAGTTCTATCTCTATGGTTTGTTTCCTATTGATGTAGCCCTAAGCAGAGACTGGCGCAAATCACTTTCGTGGAAAGGGGTTGATATCTTCCAAAAAACTAAGAGTTTCCTGAAATCTCAGCACACATTTTTTCACCCAATCTTGATGACACTTTCAGGTAATGATCAGTACCCCAATCCCACTTGGCTCACCAAATTTCGTTCTTCTAGGTTAAACCGTTTGTTGGCAGTAACAGTTTTAATTTTTAGGTTTCACTATGTTTTCTCCTATATGGTTACATGTAGTTGGAACTCTAAATCAAACACGGTTTGTGCTAGCTCTTTGAAACTTGACACAATAAAGTAGCTCCAAGTTCTATCTCTATGGATTGTTTCCTATTGATGTAGCCCTAAGCAGAGACTGGCGCAAATCACTTTCATGGAAAGGGGTTGCCAGGCTTCCAAAAAATTACAGTTTCCTGAAATCTCAGCACACATTTTTTCACCCAATCTTGATGACACTTTCAGGTAATGATCAGTACAACAAATCCCACTAGGGTCACCAAGTTTCTTTATTTTAGGTTAAACCGTTCTTTGGCGCTAACAGTTTTAATTTTTAGGTTTCACTCTCTTTTCTCCTATATGGATACATGTAGTTGGAACTCTAAATCAAACACGGTTTGTGCTAGCTCTTTGAAACTTGACACAATAAATTAGCTCCAAGTTCTATCTCTATGGTTTGTTTCCTATTGATGTAGCCCTAAGCAGAGACTGGCGCAAATCACTTTCATGGAAAGGGGTTGCCATCTTCCAAAAAACTACGAGTTTCCTGAAATCTCAACACACATATTTTCACCCAATCTTGATGACACTTTCAGGTAATGATCAGTACCCCAATCCCACTTGGCTCACCAAATTTCGTTCTTCTAGGTTAAACCGTTCTTTGGCAGTAACAGGTTTAATTTTTAGGTTTCACTCTGTTTTCTCCTATATGGATACATGTAGTTGGAACTCTAAATCAAACACGGTTTGTGCTAGCTCTTTGAAATTGACACAATAAAGTACCTCCAAGTTCTATCTCTATGGTTTGTTTCCTATTGATGGAGCCCTAAGCAGAGACTGGCGCAAATCACTTTCATGGAAAGGGGTTGCCATCTTCCAAAAAACTACGAGTTTCCTGAAATCTCAGCACACATTTTTTCACCCAATCTTGACGACACTTTCAGGTAATGATCAGTACCCCAATCCCACTTGGCTCACCAAATTTCATTCTTCTATGTTAAACCGTTCGTTGGCAGTATCAGTTTTAATTTTTAGGTTTCACTCTGTTTTCTCCTATATGGATACATGTAGTTGGAACTCTAAATCAAACACGGTTTGTGCTAGCTCTTTGAAACTTGACACAATAAAGTAGCTCCAAGTTCTATCTCTATGGTTTGTTTCCTATTGATGTAGCCCTAAGCAGAGACTGGCGCAAATCACTTTCATGGAAAGGGGTTGCCAATCTTCCAAAAAACTGCGTGTTTCCTGAAATCTCAGGACATATTTTTTCACCCAATCTTGATGACACTTTCAGGTAATGATCAGTACCCCAATCCCTCTTGGCTCACCAAATTTCGTTCTTCTAGGTTAAACCATTCGTTGGCAGTAACAGTTTGAATTTTTAGGTTTCACTCTGTTTTCTCCTATATGGATACATGTAGTTGGAACTCTAAATCAAACACGGTTTGTGCCAGCTCTTTGAAACTTGACACAATAAAGTAGCTCCAAGTTCTATCTCTATGGTTTGTTTCCTATTGATGTAGCCCTAAGCAGAGACTGGCGCAAATCACTTTCATGGAAAGGGGTTGCCAATCTTCCAAAAAACTGCGAGTTTCCTGAAATCTCAGTACACATTTTTTCACCCAATCTTGATGACACTTTCAGGTAATGATCAGTACCCCAATCCCACTTGGCTCACCAAATTTCGTTCTTCTAGGTTAAACCGTTCTTTGGCAGTAACAGGTTTAATTTTTAGGTTTCACTCTGTTTTCTCCTATATGGATACATGTAGTTGGAACTCTAAATCAAACACGGTTTGTGCTAGCTCTTTGAAACTTGACACAATAAAGTAGCTCCAAGTTCTATCTCTATGGTTTGTTTCCTATTGATGGAGCCCTAAGCAGAGACTGGCGCAAATCACTTTCATGGAAAGGGGTTGCCATCTTCCAAAAAACTACGAGTTTCCTGAAATCTCAGCACACATTTTTTCACCCAATCTTGACGACACTTTCAGGTAATGATCAGTACCCCAATCCCACTTGGCTCACCAAATTTCATTCTTCTATGTTAAACCGTTCGTTGGCAGTAACAGTTTTAATTTTTAGGTTTCACTCTGTTTTCTCCTATATGGATACATGTAGTTGGAACTCTAAATCAAACACGGTTTGTGCTAGCTCTTTGAAACTTGACACAATAAAGTAGCTCCAAGTTCTATCTCTATGGTTTGTTTCCTATTGATGTAGCCCTAAGCAGAGACTGGCGCAAATCACTTTCATGGAAAGGGGTTGCCAATCTTCCAAAAAACTGCGTGTTTCCTGAAATCTCAGGACATATTTTTTCACCCAATCTTGATGACACTTTCAGGTAATGATCAGTACCCCAATCCCTCTTGGCTCACCAAATTTCGTTCTTCTAGGTTAAACCATTCGTTGGCAGTAACAGTTTGAATTTTTAGGTTTCACTCTGTTTTCTCCTATATGGATACATGTAGTTGGAACTCTAAATCAAACACGGTTTGTGCCAGCTCTTTGAAACTTGACACAATAAAGTAGCTCCAAGTTCTATCTCTATGGTTTGTTTCCTATTGATGTAGCCCTAAGCAGAGACTGGCGCAAATCACTTTCATGGAAAGGGGTTGCCAATCTTCCAAAAAACTGCGAGTTTCCTGAAATCTCAGTACACATTTTTTCACATAATCTTGATGACACTTTCAGGTAATGATCAGTACCCCAATCCCACTTGGCTCACCAAATTTCGTTCTTCTAGGTTAAACCGTTCATTGGCAGTAACAGTTTTAATTTTTAGGTTTCACTCTGTTTTCTCCTATATGGATACATGTATTTGGAACTCTAAATCAAACACGGTTTGTGCAAGCTCTTTGAAACTTGACACAATAATGTAGCTCCAAGTTCTATCTCTATGGTTTGTTTCCTATTGATGTAGCCCTAAGCAGAGACTGGCGCAAATCACTTTCATGGAAAGGGGTTGCCAATCTTCCAAAAAACTGCGAGTTTCCTGAAATCTCAGCACACATTTTTTCACCCAATCTTGATGACACTTTCAGGTAATGATCAGTACCCCAATCCCACTTGGCTCACCAAATTTCGTTCTTCTAGGTTAAACCGTTCGTTGGCAGTAACAGTTTTAATTTTTAGGTTTCACTCTGTTTTCTCCTATATGGATACATGTAGTTGGATCTCTAAATCAAACACGGTTTGTGCTAGCTCTTTGAAACTTGACACAATAAAGTAGCTCCAAGTTCTATCTCTATGGTTTGTTTCCTATTGATGTAGCCCTAAGCAGAGACTGGCGCAAATCACTTTCATGGAAAGGGGTTGCCAATCTTCCAAAAAACTACGAGTTTCCTAAAATCTCAGCACACATTTTTTCACCCAATCTTGATGACACTTTCAGGTAATGATCAGTACCCCAATCCCACTTGGCTCACTAAATTTCGTTCTTCTAGGTTAAACCGTTCGTTGGCAGTAACACTTTTAACTTTTAGGTTTCACTCAATTTTCTCCTATATGAATACATGTAGTTGGAACTCTAAATCCAACGTGGTTTGTGCTAGCTCTTTGAAACTTGACACAATAAAGTAGCTCCATGTTCTATCTCTATGGTTTGTTTCCTATTGATGTAGCCCTAAGCAGAGACTGGCGCAAATCACTTTCATGGAAAGGGGTTGCCAGGCTTCCAAAAAACTACGAGTTTCCTGAAATCTCAGCACATATTTTTTCACACAATCTTGATGACACTTTCAGGTAATGATCAGTACAACAAATCCCACTTGGTTCACCAAGTTTCTTTCTTTTAGGTTAAACCGTTCTTTGGTGCTAACAGTTTTAATTTTTAGGTTTCACTCTGTTTTCTCCTATATGGATACATGTAGTTGGAACTCTAAATAAAACACGGTTTGTGCTAGCTCTTTGAAACTTGACACAATAAAGTAGCTCCAAGTTCTATCTCTATGGTTTGTTTCCTATTGATGTAGCCCTAAGCAGAGACAGGCGCAAATCACTTTCATGGAAAGGGGTTGACAATCTTCCAAAAAACTAAGAGTTTCCTGAAATCTCAGCACACATTTTTTCAACCAATCTTGATGACACTTTCAGGTAATGATCAGCACCCCAATACCACTTGGCTCACCAAATTTCGTTCTTCTAGGTTAAACAGTTCGTTGGCAGTAACAGTTTTAATTTTTAGGTTTCACTCTGTTTTCTCCTATATGGATACATGTAGTTGGAACTCTAAATCAAACACGGTTTGTGCTAGCTCTTTGAAACTTGACACAATAAAGTAGCTCCAAGTTCTATCTCTATGGTTTGTTTCCTATTGATGTAGCCCTAAGAAGAGACTGGCGCAAATCACTTTCATGGAAAGGGGTTGACAATCTTCCAAAAAACTAAGAGTTTCCTGAAATCTCAGCACACATTTTTTCACCCAATCTTGATGACACTTTCAGGTAATGATCAGTACCCCAATCCCACTTGGCTCACCAAATTTCGTTCTTCTAGGTTAAACCGTTCGTTGGCAGTAACAGTTTTAATTTTTAGGTTACACTATGTTTTCTCCTATATGGATACATGTAGTTGGAACTCTAAATCAAACACGGTTTGGGCTAGCTCTTTGAAACTTGACACAATAAAGTAGCTCCAAGTTCTATCTCTATGGTTTGTTTCCTATTGATGTAGCCCTAAGCAGAGACTGGCGCAAATCACTTTCATGGAAAGGGGTTGCCATCTTCCAAAAAACTACGAGTTTCCTGAAATCTCAGCACACATATTTTCACCCAATATTGATGACACTTCCAGGTAATGATCAGTACCCCAATCCCACTTGGCTCACCAAATTTCGTTCTTTTAGGTTAAACCGTTCGTTGGCAGTAACAGTTTTAATTTTTAGGTTTCACTCTGTTTTCCCCTATATGGATACATGTAGTTGGAACTCTAAATCAAACACGGTTTGTGCTAGCTCTTTGAAACTTGACACAATAAAGTAGCTCCAAGTTCTATCTCTATGGTTTGTTTCCTATTGATGTAGCCCTAAGCAGAGACTGGCGAAAATCACTTTAATCGAAAGGGGTTGCCATCTTCCAAAAAACTACGAGTTTCCTGAAATCTCAGCACACACTTTTTCACCCAATCTTGATGACACTTTCAGGTAATGATCAGTACCCCAATCCCACTTGGCTCACCAAATTTCGTTCTTCTAGGTTAAACCGTTCGTTGGCAGTAACAGTTTTAATTTTTAAGTTTCACTCTGTTTTCTCCTATATGGATACATGTAGTTGGAACTCTAAATCAAACACGGTTTGTGCTAGCTCTTTGAAACTTGACACAATAAAGTAGCTCCAAGTTCTATCTCTATGGTTTCTTTCCTATTGATGTAGCCCTAAGCAGAGACTGGAGAAAATCACTTTAATCGAAAGGGGTTGCCATCTTCCAAAAAACTACGAGTTTCCTGAAATCTCAGCACACATTTTTTCACCCAATCTTGATGACACTTTCAGGTAATGATCAGTACCCCAATCCCACTTGGCTCACCAAATTTCGTTCTTCTAGGTTAAACCGTTCGTTGGCAGTAACAGTTTTAATTTTTAGGTTTCACTCCTTTTTCTCCTATATGGATACATGTTGTTGGAACTCTAAATCAAACACGGTTTTTGCTAGCTCTTTGAAACTTGACACAATAAAGTAGCACCAAGTTCTATCTCTATGGTTTGTTTCCTATTGATGTAGCCCTAAGCAGAGACTGGCGCAAATCACTTTCATTTAAAGGGGTTGCCAACCTTCTAAAAAACTACGAGTTTCCTGAAATCTCAGCACACACTTTTTCACCCAATCTTGATGACACTTTCAGGTAATGATCAGTACCCCAATCCCACTTGGCTCACCAAATTTCGTTCTTCTAGGTTAAACCGTTCGTTGGCAGTAACAGTTTTAATTTTTAGGTTTCACTCTGTTTTCTCCTATATGGATACATGTAGTTGGAACTCTAAATCAAACACGGTTATTGCTAGCTCTTTGAAACTTGACACAATAAAGTAGCTCCAAGTTCTATCTATCTCTATTGTTTGTTTCCTATTGATGTAGCCCTAAGCAGAGACTGGCGCAAATCAATTTCATTTAAAGGGGTTGCCAAGCTTCCAAAACACTACGAGTTTCCTGAAATGTCAGCACACATTTTTTCACCGAATCTTGATGACACTTTCAGGTAATGATCAGTACCCCAATCCCACTTGGCTCACCATGTTTCGTTCTTCTAGGTTAAACCGTTCGTTGGCAGTAACAGTTTTAACTTTTAGGTTTCACTCAATTTTCTCCTGTATGAATACATGTAGTTGGAACTCTAAATCCAACATGGTTTGTGCTAGCTCTTTGAAACTTGACACAATAAAGTAGCTCCATGTTCTATCTCTATGGTTTGTTTCCTATTGATGTAGCCCTAAGCAGAGACTGGCGCAAATCACTTTCATGGAAAGGGGTTGACAATCTTCCAAAAAACTAAGAGTTTTCTGAAATCTCAGCACACATTTTTTCACCCAATCTTGATGACACTTTCATGTAATGATCAGTACAACAAATCCCACTTGGGTCACCAAGTTTCTTTCTTTTAGGTTAAACCGTTCTTTGGCGCTAACAGTTTTAATTTTTAGGTTTCACTCTGTTTTCTCCTATATGGATACATGTAGTTGGAACTCTAAATCAAACACGGTTTGTGCTAGCTCTTTGAAACTTGACACAATAAAGTAGCTCCAAGTTCTATCTCTATGGTTTTTTTCCTATTGATGTAGCCCTAAGCAGAGACTGGCGCAAATCACTTTCATGGAAAGGGGTTGCCAATCTTCCAAAAAACTGCGAGTTTCCTAAAATCTCAGCACACATTTTTTCACCCAATCTTGATGACACTTTCAGGTAATGATCAGTACCCCAATCCCACTTGGCTCACCAAATTTCGTTCTTCTAGGTTAAACCGTTCGTTGGCAGTAACAGTTTTAATTTTTAGGTTTCACTCTGTTTTCTCCTATATGGATACATGTAGTTGGAACTCTAAATCAAACACGGTTTGTGCTAGCTCTTTGAAACTTGACACAATAAAGTAGCTCCAAGTTCTATCTCTATGGTTTGTTTCCTATTGATGTAGCCCTAAGCAGAGACTGGCGCAAATCACTTTCATGGAAAGGGGTTGCCAATCTTCCAAATAACTACGAGTTTCCTGAAATCTCAGCACACATTTTTTCACCCAATCTTGATGACACTTTCAGGTAATGATCAGTACCCCAATCCCACTTGGCTAACTAAATTTCCTTCTTCTAAGTTAAACCGTTCGTTGGCCGTAACAGTTTTAATTTTTAGGTTTCACTCTGTTTTCTCCTATATGGATACATGTAGTTGGAACTCTAAATCAAACACGGTTTTTGCTAGCTCTTTGAAACTTGACACAATAAAGTAGCTCCAAGTTCTATATCTATGGTTTGTTTCCTATTGATGTAGCCCTAAGCAGAGACTGGCGCAAGTCACTTTCATTTAAAGGGGTTGCCAAGCTTCCAAAAAACTACGAGTTTCCTGAAATCTCAGCACACATTTTTTCACCCAATCTTGATGACACTTTCAGGTAATGATCAGTACAACAAATCCCCCTTGGGTCACCAAGTTTCATTCTTCTAGGTTAAACTGTTCGTTGGCAGTAACAGTTTTAATTTTTAGGTTTCACTGTGTTTTCTCCTATATGGATACATGTAGTTGGAACTCTAAATCAAACACGGTTTGTGCTAGCTCTTTGAAACTTGACACAATAAAGTAGCTCCATGTTCTATCTCTATGGTTTGTTTCCTATTGATGTAGCCCTAAGCAGAGACTGGCGCAAATCACTTTCATGGAAAGGGGTTGACAATCTTCCAAAAAACTAAGAGTTTCCTGAAATCTCAGCACACATTTTTTCACCCAATCTTGATGACACTTTCAGGTAATGATCAGCACCCCAATCCCACTTGGCTCACCGAATTTCATTCTTCTAGGTTAAACCGTTCGTTGGCAGTAACAGTTTTAATTTTTAGGTTTCACTCTGTTTTCTTCTATATGGATACATGTAGTTGGAACTCTAAATCAAACACGGTTTGTGCTAGCTCTTTGAAACTTGACACAATAAAGTAGCTCCAAGTTCTATCTCTATTGTTTGTTTCCTATTGATGTAGCCCTAAGCAGAGACTGGCGCAAATCACTTTCATGGAAAGGGGTTGACAATCTTCCAAAAAACTAAGAGATTACTGAAATCTCAGCACACATTTTTTCACCCAATCTTGATGACACTTTCTGGTAATGATCAGCACCCCAATCCCACTTGGCTCACCAAATTTCGTTCTTCTAGGTTAAACCGTTCGTTGGCAGTAACAGTTTTAACTTTTAGGTTTCACTCTGTTTTCTCCTATATGGATACATGTAGTTGGAACTCTAAATCAAACACGGTTTGTGCTAGCTCTTTGAAACTTGACACAATAAATTAGCTCCAAGTTCTATCTCTATGGTTTGTTTCCTATTGATGTAGCCCTAAGCAGAGACTGGCGCAAATCACTTTCATGGAAAGGGGTTGACAAGCTTCCAAAAAACTACGAGTTTCCTGAAATCTCAGCACACATTTTTTCACCCAATCTTGATGACACTTTCAGGTAATGATCAGCACCCCAATCCCCCTTGGCTCACCAAATTTCGTTCTTCTAGGTTAAACCGTTCGTTGGCAGTAACAGTTTTAATTTTTAGGTTTCACTCTGTTTTCCCCTATATGGATACATGTAGTTGGAACTCTAAATCAAACACGGTTTGTGCTAGCTCTTTGAAACTTGACACAATAAAGTAGCTCCAAGTTCTATCTCTATGTTTTGTTTCCTATTGATGTAGCCCTAAGCAGAGACTGGCGCAAATCACTTTCATGGAAAGGGCTTGCCAGGCTTCCAAAAAACTACGAGTTTCCTGAAATCTCAGCACACATTTTTTCACACAATCTTGATGACACTTTCAGGTAATGATCAGTACAACACATCCCACTTGGGTCACCAAGTTTCTTTCTTTTAGGTTAAACCATTCTTTGGCGTTAACAGTTTTAATTTTTAGGTTTCACTCTGTTTTCTCCTATATGGATACATGTAGTTGGAACTCTAAATGAAACACGGTTTGTGCTAGCTCTTTGAAACTTGACACAATAAAGTAGCTCCAAGTTCTATCTCTATGGTTTGTTTCCTATTGATGTAGCCCTAAGCAGAGACTGGCGCAAATCACTTTCATGGAAAGGGGTTGCCAATCTTCCAAAAAACTAAGAGTTTCCTGAAATCTCAGCACACATTTTTTTCACCCAATCTTGATGACACTTTCAGGTAATGATCAGTACCCCAATCCCACTTGGCTCACCAAATTTCGTTCTTCTAGGTTAAACCGTTCGTTGGCAGTAACAGTTTTAATTTTTAGGTTTCACTCTGTTTTCTCCTATATGGATACATGTAGTTGGAACTCTAAATCAAACACGGTTTGTGATAGCTCTTTGAAACTTGACACAATAAAGTCGCTCCAAGTTCTATCTCTATGGTTTGTTTCCTATTGATGTAGCCCTAAGCAGAGACTGGCGCAAATTACTTTCATGGAAAGGGGTTGCCATCTTCCAAAAAACTACGAGTTTCCTGAAATCTCAGCACACATTTTTTCACCCAATCTTGATGACACTTTCAGGTAATGATCAGTACCCCAATCCCACTTGGCTCACCAAATTTCGTTCTTCTAGGTTAAACCGTTCGTTGACAGTAACAGTTTTAATTTTTAGGTTTCACTCTGTTTTCTCCTATATGGATACATGTAGTTGGAACTCTAAATCAAACACGGTTTGTGCTAGCTCTTTGAAACTTGACACAATAAAGTAGCTCCAAGTTCTCTCTCTATGGTTTGTTTCCTATTGATGTAGCCCTAAGCAGAGACTGGCGCAAATCACTTTCATGGAAAGGGGTTGCCAATCTTCCAAATAACTACGAGTTTCCTGAAATCTCAGCACACATTTTTTCACCCAATCTTGATGACACTTTCAGGTAATGATCAGTACCCCAATCCCACTTGGCTAACTAAATTTCCTTCTTCTAAGTTAAACCGTTCGTTGGCCGTAACAGTTTTAATTTTTAGGTTTCACTCTGTTTTCTCCTATATGGATACATGTAGTTGGAACTCTAAATCAAACACGGTTTTTGCTAGCTCTTTGAAACTTGACACAATAAAGTAGCTCCAAGTTCTATCTCTATGGTTTGTTTCCTATTGATGTAGCCCTAAGCAGAGACTGGCGCAAGTCACTTTCATTTAAAGGGGTTGCCAAGCTTCCAAAAAACTACGAGTTTCCTGAAATCTCAGCACACATTTTTTCACCCAATCTTGATGACACTTTCAGGTAATGATCAGTACAACAAATCCCCCTTGGGTCACCAAGTTTCATTCTTCTAGGTTAAACTGTTCGTTGGCAGTAACAGTTTTAATTTTTAGGTTTCACTGTGTTTTCTCCTATATGGATACATGTAGTTGGAACTCTAAATCAAACACGGTTTGTGCTAGCTCTTTGAAACTTGACACAATAAAGTAGCTCCATGTTCTATCTCTATGGTTTGTTTCCTATTGATGTAGCCCTAAGCAGAGACTGGCGCAAATCACTTTCATGGAAAGGGGTTGACAATCTTCCAAAAAACTAAGAGTTTCCTGAAATCTCAGCACACATTTTTTCACCCAATCTTGATGACACTTTCAGGTAATGATCAGCACCCCAATCCCACTTGGCTCAACGAATTTCATTCTTCTAGGTTAAACCGTTCGTTGGCAGTAACAGTTTTAATTTTTAGGTTTCACTCTGTTTTCTTCTATATGGATACATGTAGTTGGAACTCTAAATCAAACACGGTTTGTGCTAGCTCTTTGAAACTTGACACAATAAAGTAGCTCCAAGTTCTATCTCTATTGTTTGTTTCCTATTGATGTAGCCCTAAGCAGAGACTGGCGCAAATCACTTTCATGGAAAGGGGTTGACAATCTTCCAAAAAACTAAGAGATTACTGAAATCTCAGCACACATTTTTTCACCCAATCTTGATGACACTTTCTGGTAATGATCAGCACCCCAATCCCACTTGGCTCACCAAATTTCGTTCTTCTAGGTTAAACCGTTCGTTGGCAGTAACAGTTTTAACTTTTAGGTTTCACTCTGTTTTCTCCTATATGGATACATGTAGTTGGAACTCTAAATCAAACACGGTTTGTGCTAGCTCTTTGAAACTTGACACAATAAATTAGCTCCAAGTTCTATCTCTATGGTTTGTTTCCTATTGATGTAGCCCTAAGCAGAGACTGGCGCAAATCACTTTCATGGAAAGGGGTTGACAAGCTTCCAAAAAACTACGAGTTTCCTGAAATCTCAGCACACATTTTTTCACCCAATCTTGATGACACTTTCAGGTAATGATCAGCACCCCAATCCCCCTTGGCTCACCAAATTTCGTTCTTCTAGGTTAAACCGTTCGTTGGCAGTAACAGTTTTAATTTTTAGGTTTCACTCTGTTTTCCCCTATATGGATACATGTAGTTGGAACTCTAAATCAAACACGGTTTGTGCTAGCTCTTTGAAACTTGACACAATAAAGTAGCTCCAAGTTCTATCTCTATGTTTTGTTTCCTATTGATGTAGCCCTAAGCAGAGACTGGCGCAAATCACTTTCATGGAAAGGGCTTGCCAGGCTTCCAAAAAACTACGAGTTTCCTGAAATCTCAGCACACATTTTTTCACACAATCTTGATGACACTTTCAGGTAATGATCAGTACAACACATCCCACTTGGGTCACCAAGTTTCTTTCTTTTAGGTTAAACCATTCTTTGGCGTTAACAGTTTTAATTTTTAGGTTTCACTCTGTTTTCTCCTATATGGATACATGTAGTTGGAACTCTAAATGAAACACGGTTTGTGCTAGCTCTTTGAAACTTGACACAATAAAGTAGCTCCAAGTTCTATCTCTATGGTTTGTTTCCTATTGATGTAGCCCTAAGCAGAGACTGGCGCAAATCACTTTCATGGAAAGGGGTTGCCAATCTTCCAAAAAACTAAGAGTTTCCTGAAATCTCAGCACACATTTTTTTCACCCAATCTTGATGACACTTTCAGGTAATGATCAGTACCCCAATCCCACTTGGCTCACCAAATTTCGTTCTTCTAGGTTAAACCGTTCGTTGGCAGTAACAGTTTTAATTTTTAGGTTTCACTCTGTTTTCTCCTATATGGATACATGTAGTTGGAACTCTAAATCAAACACGGTTTGTGATAGCTCTTTGAAACTTGACACAATAAAGTCGCTCCAAGTTCTATCTCTATGGTTTGTTTCCTATTGATGTAGCCCTAAGCAGAGACTGGCGCAAATTACTTTCATGGAAAGGGGTTGCCATCTTCCAAAAAACTACGAGTTTCCTGAAATCTCAGCACACATTTTTTCACCCAATCTTGATGACACTTTCAGGTAATGATCAGTACCCCAATCCCACTTGGCTCACCAAATTTCGTTCTTCTAGGTTAAACCGTTCGTTGACAGTAACAGTTTTAATTTTTAGGTTTCACTCTGTTTTCTCCTATATGGATACATGTAGTTGGAACTCTAAATCAAACACGGTTTGTGCTAGCTCTTTGAAACTTGACACAATAAAGTAGCTCCAAGTTCTCTCTCTATGGTTTGTTTCCTATTGATGTAGCCCTAAGCAGAGACTGGCGCAAATCACTTTCATGGAAAGGGGTTGCCAATCTTCCAAATAACTACGAGTTTCCTGAAATCTCAGCACACATTTTTTCACCCAATCTTGATGACACTTTCAGGTAATGATCAGTACCCCAATCCCACTTGGCTAACTAAATTTCCTTCTTCTAAGTTAAACCGTTCGTTGGCCGTAACAGTTTTAATTTTTAGGTTTCACTCTGTTTTCTCCTATATGGATACATGTAGTTGGAACTCTAAATCAAACACGGTTTTTGCTAGCTCTTTGAAACTTGACACAATAAAGTAGCTCCAAGTTCTATCTCTATGGTTTGTTTCCTATTGATGTAGCCCTAAGCAGAGACTGGCGCAAGTCACTTTCATTTAAAGGGGTTGCCAAGCTTCCAAAAAACTACGAGTTTCCTGAAATCTCAGCACACATTTTTTCACCCAATCTTGATGACACTTTCAGGTAATGATCAGTACAACAAATCCCCCTTGGGTCACCAAGTTTCATTCTTCTAGGTTAAACTGTTCGTTGGCAGTAACAGTTTTAATTTTTAGGTTTCACTGTGTTTTCTCCTATATGGATACATGTAGTTGGAACTCTAAATCAAACACGGTTTGTGCTAGCTCTTTGAAACTTGACACAATAAAGTAGCTCCATGTTCTATCTCTATGGTTTGTTTCCTATTGATGTAGCCCTAAGCAGAGACTGGCGCAAATCACTTTCATGGAAAGGGGTTGACAATCTTCCAAAAAACTAAGAGTTTCCTGAAATCTCAGCACACATTTTTTCACCCAATCTTGATGACACTTTCAGGTAATGATCAGCACCCCAATCCCACTTGGCTCACCGAATTTCATTCTTCTAGGTTAAACCGTTCGTTGGCAGTAACAGTTTTAATTTTTAGGTTTCACTCTGTTTTCTCCTATATGGATACATGTAGTTGGAACTCTAAATCAAACACGGTTTGTGCTAGCTCTTTGAAACTTGACACAATAAAGTAGCTCCAAGTTCTATCTCTATTGTTTGTTTCCTATTGATGTAGCCCTAAGCAGAGACTGGCGCAAATCACTTTCATGGAAAGGGGTTGACAATCTTCCAAAAAACTAAGAGATTACTGAAATCTCAGCACACATTTTTTCACCCAATCTTGATGACACTTTCTGGTAATGATCAGCACCCCAATCCCACTTGGCTCACCAAATTTCGTTCTTCTAGGTTAAACCGTTCGTTGGCAGTAACAGTTTTAACTTTTAGGTTTCACTCTGTTTTCTCCTATATGGATACATGTAGTTGGAACTCTAAATCAAACACGGTTTGTGCTAGCTCTTTGAAACTTGACACAATAAAGTAGCTCCAAGTTCTATCTCTATGGTTTGTTTCCTATTGATGTAGCCCTAAGCAGAGAGTGGCGCAAATCACTTTCATGGAAAGGGGTTGACAAGCTTCCAAAAAACTACGAGTTTCCTGAAATCTCAGCACACATTTTTTCACCCAATCTTGATGACACTTTCAGGTAATGATCAGCACCCCAATCCCCCTTGGCTCACCAAATTTCGTTCTTCTAGGTTAAACCGTTCGTTGGCAGTAACAGTTTTAATTTTTAGGTTTCACTCTGTTTTCCCCTATATGGATACATGTAGTTGGAACTCTAAATCAAACACGGTTTGTGCTAGCTCTTTGAAACTTGACACAATAAAGTAGCTCCAAGTTCTATCTCTATGTTTTGTTTCCTATTGATGTAGCCCTAAGCAGAGACTGGCGCAAATCACTTTCATGGAAAGGGCTTGCCAGGCTTCCAAAAAAACTACGAGTTTCCTGAAATCTCAGCACACATTTTTTCACACAATCTTGATGACACTTTCAGGTAATGATCAGTACAACACATCCCACTTGGGTCACCAAGTTTCTTTCTTTTAGGTTAAACCATTCTTTGGCGTTAACAGTTTTAATTTTTAGGTTTCACTCTGTTTTCTCCTATATGGATACATGTAGTTGGAACTCTAAATCAAACACGGTTTGTGCTACCTCTTTGAAACTTGACACAATAAAGTAGCTCCAAGTTCTATCTCTATGGTTTGTTTCCTATTGATGTAGCCCTAAGCAGAGACTGGCGCAAATCACTTTCATGGAAAGGGGTTGCCAATCTTCCAAAAAACTAAGAGTTTCCTGAAATCTCAGCACACATTTTTTTCACCCAATCTTGATGACACTTTCAGGTAATGATCAGTACCCCAATCCCACTTGGCTCACCAAATTTCGTTCTTCTAGGTTAAACCGTTCGTTGGCAGTAACAGTTTTAATTTTTAGGTTTCACTCTGTTTTCTCCTATATGGATACATGTAGTTGGAACTCTAAATCAAACACGGTTTGTGCTAGCTCTTTGAAACTTGACACAATAAAGTAGCTCCAAGTTCTATCTCTATGGTTTGTTTCCTATTGATGTAGCCCTAAGCAGAGACTGGCGCAAATCACTTTCATGGAAAGGGGTTGCCAATCTTCCAAAAAACTGCGAGTTTCCTGAAATCTCAGCACACATTTTTTCACCCAATCTTGATGACACTTTCAGGTAATGATCAGTACCCCAATCCCACTTGGCTCACCAAATTTCGTTCTTCTAGGTTAAACCGTTCGTTGGCAGTAACAGTTTTAATTTTTAGGTTTCACTCTGTTTTCTCCTATATGGACACATGTAGTTGGAACTCTAAATCAAACAAGGTTTGTGGTAGCTCTTTGAAACTTGACACAATAAAGTAGCTCCAAGTTCTATCTCTATGGTTTGTTTCCTATTGATGTAGCCCTAAGCAGAGACTGGCGCAAATCACTTTCATGGAAAGGGGTTGCCAATCTTCCAAAAAACTGCGAGTTTCCTGAAATCTCAGCACACATTTTTTCACCCAATCTTGATGACACTTTCAGGTAATGATCAGAACCCCAATCCCACTTGGCTCACCAAATTTCGTTCTTCTAGGTTAAACCGTTCGTTGGCAGAAACAGTTTTAACTTTTAGGTTTCACTCTGTTTTCTCCTATATGGATACGTGTAGTTGGAACTCTAAATCAAACACGGTTTGTGCTAGCTCTTTGAAACTTGACACAATAAAGTAGCTCCATGTTCTATCTCTATTGTTTGTTTCCTATTGATGTAGCCCTAAGCAGAGACTGGGGCAAATCACTTTCATGAAAAGGGGTTGCCAATCTTCCAAAAAACTAAGAGTTTCCTGAAATCTCAGCACACATTTTTTTCACCCAATCTTGATGACACTTTCAGGTAATGATCAGTACCCCAATCCCACTTGGCTCACCAAATTTCGTTCTTCTAGGTTAAACCGTTCGTTGGCAGTAACAGTTTTAATTTTTAGGTTTCACTCTGTTTTCTCCTATATGGATACATGTAGTTGGAACTCTAAATCAAACACGGTTTGTGCTAGCTCTTTGAAACTTGACACAATAAAGTAGCTCCAAGTTCTATCTCTATGGTTTGTTTCCTATTGATGTAGCCCTAAGCAGAGACTGGCGCAAATCACTTTCATGGAAATGGGTTGCCAATCTTCCAAAAAACTGCGAGTTTCCTGAAATCTCAGCACACATTTTTTCACCCAATCTTGATGACACTTTCAGGTAATGATCAGTACCCCAATCCCACTTGGCTCACCAAATTTCGTTCTTCTAGGTTAAACCGTTCGTTGGCAGTAACAGTTTTAATTTTTAGGTTTCACTCTGTTTTCTCCTATATGGACACATGTAGTTGGAACTCTAAATCAAACACGGTTTGTGGTAGCTCTTTGAAACTTGACACAATAAAGTAGCTCCAAGTTCTATCTCTATGGTTTGTTTCCTATTGATGTAGCCCTAAGCAGAGACTGGCGCAAATCACTTTCATGGAAAGGGGTTGCCAATCTTCCAAAAAACTGCGAGTTTCCTGAAATCTCAGCACACATTTTTTCACCCAATATTGATGACACTTTCAGGTAATGATCAGAACCCCAATCCCACTTGGCTCACCAAATTTCGTTCTTCTAGGTTAAACCGTTCGTTGGCAGAAACAGTTTTAACTTTTAGGTTTCACTCTGTTTTCTCCTATATGGATACATGTAGTTGGAACTCTAAATCAAACACGGTTTGTGCTACCTCTTTGAAATTTGACACAATAAAGTAGCTCCAAGTTCTATCTCTATTGTTTGTTTCCTATTGATGTAGCCCTAAGCAGAGACTGGCGCAAATCACTTTCATGGAAAGGGCTTGCCAGGCTTCCAAAAAACTACGAGTTTCCTGAAATCTCAGCACACATTTTTTCACCCAATCTTGATGACACTTTCAGGTAATGATCAGTACAACACATCCCACTTGGGTCACCAAGTTTCTTTCTTTTAGGTTAAACCATTCTTTGGCGTTAACAGTTTTAATTTTTAGGTTTCACTCTGTTTTCTCCTATATGGATACATGTAGTTGGAACTCTAAATGAAACACGGTTTGTGCTAGCTCTTTGAAACTTGACACAATAAAGTAGCTCCAAGTTCTATCTCTATGGTTTGTTTCCTATTGATGTAGCCCTAAGCAGAGACTGGCGCAAATCACTTTCATGGAAAGGGGTTGCCAATCTTCCAAAAAACTAAGAGTTTCCTGAAATCTCAGCACACATTTTTTTCACCCAATCTTGATGACACTTTCAGGTAATGATCAGTACCCCAATCCCACTTGGCTCACCAAATTTCGTTCTTCTAGGTTAAACCGTTCGTTGGCAGTAACAGTTTTAATTTTTAGGTTTCACTCTGTTTTCTCCTATATGGATACATGTAGTTGGAACTCTAAATCAAACACGGTTTGTGCTAGCTCTTTGAAACTTGACACAATAAAGTAGCTCCAAGTTCTATCTCTATGGTTTGTTTCCTATTGATGTAGCCCTAAGCAGAGACTGGCGCAAATCACTTTCATGGAAAGGGGTTGCCAATCTTCCAAAAAACTGCGAGTTTCCTGAAATCTCAGCACACATTTTTTCACCCAATCTTGATGACACTTTCAGGTAATGATCAGTACCCCAATCCCACTTGGCTCACCAAATTTCGTTCTTCTAGGTTAAACCGTTCGTTGGCAGTAACAGTTTTAATTTTTAGGTTTCACTCTGTTTTCTCCTATATGGACACATGTAGTTGGAACTCTAAATCAAACAAGGTTTGTGGTAGCTCTTTGAAACTTGACACAATAAAGTAGCTCCAAGTTCTATCTCTATGGTTTGTTTCCTATTGATGTAGCCCTAAGCAGAGACTGGCGCAAATCACTTTCATGGAAAGGGGTTGCCAATCTTCCAAAAAACTGCAAGTTTCCTGAAATCTCAGCACACATTTTTTCACCCAATCTTGATGACACTTTCAGGTAATGATCAGTACCCCAATCCCACTTGGCTCACCAAATTTCGTTCTTCTAGGTTAAACCGTTCGTTGGCAGTAACAGTTTTAATTTTTAGGTTTCACTCTGTTTTCTCCTATATGGATACATGTAGTTGGAACTCTAAATCAAACACGGTTTGTGCTAGCTCTTTGAAACTTGACACAATAAAGTAGCTCCAAGTTCTATCTCTATGGTTTGTTTCCTATTGATGTAGCCCTAAGCAGAGACTGGCGCAAATCACTTTCATGGAAATGGGTTGCCAATCTTCCAAAAAACTGCGAGTTTCCTGAAATCTCAGCACACATTTTTTCACCCAATCTTGATGACACTTTCAGGTAATGATCAGTACCCCAATCCCACTTGGCTCACCAAATTTCGTTCTTCTAGGTTAAACCGTTCGTTGGCAGTAACAGTTTTAATTTTTAGGTTTCACTCTGTTTTCTCCTATATGGACACATGTAGTTGGAACTCTAAATCAAACACGGTTTGTGGTAGCTCTTTGAAACTTGACACAATAAAGTAGCTCCAAGTTCTATCTCTATGGTTTGTTTCCTATTGATGTAGCCCTAAGCAGAGACTGGCGCAAATCACTTTCATGGAAAGGGGTTGCCAATCTTCCAAAAAACTGCGAGTTTCCTGAAATCTCAGCACACATTTTTTCACCCAATATTGATGACACTTTCAGGTAATGATCAGAACCCCAATCCCACTTGGCTCACCAAATTTCGTTCTTCTAGGTTAAACCGTTCGTTGGCAGAAACAGTTTTAACTTTTAGGTTTCACTCTGTTTTCTCCTATATGGATACATGTAGTTGGAACTCTAAATCAAACACGGTTTGTGCTACCTCTTTGAAATTTGACACAATAAAGTAGCTCCAAGTTCTATCTCTATTGTTTGTTTCCTATTGATGTAGCCCTAAGCAGAGACTGGCGCAAATCACTTTCATGGAAAGGGGTTGCCAATCTTCCAAAAAACTAAGAGTTTCCTGAAATCTCAGCACACATTTTTTTCACCCAATCTTGATGACACTTTCAGGTAATGATCAGTACCCCAATCCCACTTGGCTCACCAAATTTCGTTCTTCTAGGTTAAACCGTTCGTTGGCAGTAACAGTTTTAATTTTTAGGTTTCACTCTGTTTTCTCCTATATGGATACATGTAGTTGGAACTCTAAATCAAACACGGTTTGTGCTAGCTCTTTGAAACTTGACACAATAAAGTAGCTCCAAGTTCTATCTCTATGGTTTGTTTCCTATTGATGTAGCCCTAAGCAGAGACTGGCGCAAATCACTTTCATGGAAATGGGTTGCCAATCTTCCAAAAAACTGCGAGTTTCCTGAAATCTCAGCACACATTTTTTCACCCAATCTTGATGACACTTTCAGGTAATGATCAGTACCCCAATCCCACTTGGCTCACCAAATTTCGTTCTTCTAGGTTAAACCGTTCGTTGGCAGTAACAGTTTTAATTTTTAGGTTTCACTCTGTTTTCTCCTATATGGACACATGTATTTGGAACTCTAAATCAAACACGGTTTGTGGTAGCTCTTTGAAACTTGACACAATAAAGTAGCTCCAAGTTCTATCTCTATGGTTTGTTTCCTATTGATGTAGCCCTAAGCAGAGACTGGCGCAAATCACTTTCATGGAAAGGGGTTGCCAATCTTCCAAAAAACTGCGAGTTTCCTGAAATCTCAGCACACATTTTTTCACCCAATATTGATGACACTTTCAGGTAATGATCAGAACCCCAATCCCACTTGGCTCACCAAATTTCGTTCTTCTAGGTTAAACCATTCGTTGGCAGTAACAGTTTTAATTTTTAGGTTTCACTCTGTTTTCTCCTATATGGATACATGTAGTTGGAACTCTAAATCAAACACGGTTTGTGCTAGCTCTTTGAAACTTGACACAATAAAGTAGCTCCATGTTCTATCTCTATGATTTGTTTCCTATTGATGTAGCCCTAAGCAGAGACTGGCGCAAATCACTTTCATGGAAAGGGGTTGACAATCTTCCAAAAAACTGCGAGTTTCCTGAAATCTCAGCACACATTTTTTCACCCAATCTTGATGACACTTTCAGGTAATGATCAGTACCTCAATCCCACTTGGCTCACCAAATTTCGTTCTTCTAGGTTAAACCGTTCGTTGGCAGTAACAGTTTTAATTTTTAGGTTTCACTCTGTTTTCTCCTATATGGATACATGTAGTTGGAACTCTAAATCAAACACGGTTTTTGCTAGCTCTTTGAAACTTGACACAATAAAGTAGCTCCAAGTACTATCTCTATGGTTTGTTTCCTATTGATGTAGCCCTAAGCAGAGACTGGCGCAAATCACTTTCATGGAAAGGGGTTCCCAAGCTTCCAAAAAACTACGAGTTTCCTGAAATCTCAGCACACATTTTTTCACCCAATCTTGATGACACTTTCAGGTAATGATCAGTACAACAAATCCCACTTTGGTCACCAAGTTTCATTCTTCTAGGTTAAACTGTTCGTTGGCAGTAACAGTTTTAATTTTAGGTTTCACTGTGTTTTCTCCTATATGGATACATGTAGTTGGAACACTAAATCAAACACGGTTTGTGCTAGCTCTTTGAAACTTGACACAATAAAGTAGCTCCATGTTCTATCTCTATGGTTTGTTTCCTATTTATGTAGCCCTAAGCAGAGACTGGCGCAAATCACTTTCATTGAAAGGGGTTGACAATCTTCAAAAAACTAAGAGTTTCCTGAAATCTCAGCACACATTTTTTCACCCAAACTTGATGACACTTTCAGGTAATGATCAGCACCCCAATCCCACTTGGCTCACCAAATTTCATTCTTCTAGGTTAAACCGTTCGTTGGCAGTAACAGTTTTAACTTTTAGGTTTCACTCTGTTTTCTCCTATATGGATACATGTAGTTGGAACTCTAAATCAAACACGGTTTGTGCTAGTTCTTTGAAACCTGACACAATAAAGTAGCTCCAAGTTCTATGTCTATTGTTTGTTTCCTATTGATGTAGCCCTAAGCAGAGACTGGCGCAAATCACTTTCAAGGAAAGGGGTTGACAATCTTCCAAAAAACTAAGAGATTACTGAAATCTCAGCACACATTTTTTCACCCAATCTTGATGACACTTTCTGGTAATGATCAGCACCCCAATCCCACTTGGCTCACCAAATTTAGTTCTTCTAGGTTAAACCGTTCGTTGGCAGTAACAGTTTTAACTATTAGGTTTCACTCTGTTTTCTCCTATATGGATACATGTAGTTGGAACTCTAAATCAAACACGGTTTGTGCTACCTCTTTGAAACTTGACACAATAAAGTAGCTCCAAGTTCTATCTCTATGGTTTGTTTCCTATTGATGTAGCCCTAAGCAGAGACTGGCGCAAATCACTTTCATGGAAAGGGGTTGACAAGCTTCCAAAAAACTACGAGTTTCCTGAAATCTCAGCACACATTTTTTCACCCAATCTTGATGACACTTTCAGGTAATGATCAGCACCCCAATCCCACTTGGCTCACCAAATTTCGTTCTTGTAGGTTAAACCGTTCGTTGGCAGAAACAGTTTTAACTTTTAGGTTTCACTCTGTTTTCTCCTATATGGATACATGTAGTTGGAACTCTAAATCAAATACGGTTTGTGCTAGCTCTTTGAAACTTGACACAATAAAGTAGCTCCAAGTTCTATCTCTATGGTTTGTTTCCTATTGATGTAGCCCTAAGAAGAGACTGGCGCAAATCACTTTCATGGAAAGGGGTTGCCAATCTTCCAAAAAACTAAAAGTTTCCTGAAATCTCAGCACACATTTTTTTCACCCAATCTTGATGACACTTT